>NW_006922353.1:757257-760343 GCF_000298275.1 Orycteropus afer afer
CCGTCCACCTGGTTCTCCAGCAGGCCCTCCTGGCAGCACATCTCACCCAGTTACGACCGTGGCTGTCCACGCACGCCTCCCCCTCCAGACTGGGAACGCCTTGACGGATCAGCCAGGCAGGGGGACTGACTGGTCCTGGATTCCCTGGGACTTCCCCACTTCAGCACTGAAAATCTGCATCCCCGTGACCCCGGGTGGCTGGCCCCTATGGTGGGTCTAGCTTCTCTCTGTGTTCCCACAATTGCCCAGCCCAAGGCCCGGCACACAGGGATCTTCCAAACCAAGAAGCTGACACGCTGGTAGCTCCATCAACTCATTTTTCAACCCTTCTACCATCTCAGAAGCCCTGGCGCTTGGAGCCATCTGGTCAACCTTCTCCCTCCAGCTTCTACAGGCATCTGGTCAACCCCTCCCTGCTCCAGCTCCTGAAACCATCTGGTCAACCCCTCCCGGCCCCAGTGGCAGCTGGTGGGACTCAGGGAGAGAGCACACCTGCGGGCCAGGTGGCCCCGCGCAGCTGCCTGGAAGGACACGATGATGTCTGTGACCTTCAAGTCTCGCTCCTCCTCCAGCTGGGCCAGGACCCCAGCGCGGAAGAAGATCTTGCTCTGCCCCACGCGGTAGAGGTTGGGGTCGAGTTCCAGGGCCTGGATCTGTGGGGGTGGGGAAGGGGTGATGAGAAAGCAGCAACCACAGGCAGCAGGCCCAAGTCCCTTCCTCCGTCCCCTGGGCCCTGCCCGGTGTGCACCCACCCTACACTCACCATCTTCTCACAGGCCTGCTTCCCGTCCATGAAGCCCTTGGGGATGGCGTTGGGGGTCAGGATCTCATACCTGGGTGAGTGGGGGGTGGGCAAGGAGTTGTAACAGCCACTGAACACGTGCCCTACCTGGGCACTGGGCTCGGGGTGACAAACATCTCTAACAACCACAACAAGAGCAGTAACAAAATCTTACGCTGGGCCATGAGCCGAGCGCCCCACGTCAAACTACCTGCATCTGTTAAGCATGCAGATACTGAGGTTTGTTTTGAAACAATATAGATTTTGATATGATTAGTGGGATATATATGTCCCAAGGGGTCTCTGGTGCTGGGTTTGGCGGGGTGAAGCCTGTTTCTTCAGATTCACGCAGTTATAGTGGCCTCCACCAGATGGCAGCACACACTAAAAGTGGGACACCAGCTTTCCACTCAACCCCAGAGGCGGAAAATGTAGGTGGGCACTCTATGTCCCACATGTCATGAAAGGGTTAACGTGCGCAGTCTCCCAACCTGGATGTAGCTTCGCTGCCCCACCGGGCCCCAGGGGCCGCTCACCGCTGCCGGAATTCCTGGAAAAGGATTCGGTTGGGGAAGCCCTGCCGACAGATCCGAATGCCCTCCAGGACGCCGTTGCATCGGAGCTGGTCCAACACCAGCCGGGGCTCCAGCTTCCCGGCCTGTGGAGCGGGGCAGGGGCATGCAGACTCTGTGGCGGCCACAGCGGGGTGCCACGCACACAACCACAGCCGTCGGGGGAAGCCACTGGAACGGCCGTTTACGTAGGTCAAAAATGGCTGAAGCCTGGTGACTGCCTACAGCTCAACCTGCTGTTTACTGAGCATCTATTATGTGCCAGGCACGGTTCCAGGTTCTGGGAGACGGCTGTGAGCAAGCCCAGTGGGCGGAACGGACAATAAACGAGGGGAAGAAACCAGCTGCCACCAAGTCTCCTCCGACCAGTGGTGAGCCCACACGCGTCAGGGCAGAAGCGTGCTTCACAGGTCTGCAAAGGCTGGCGTTTCAGAAGGGGAGCGGTCAAGTGGTTCGAACCCACCAGCCACTGCACGGGAGAACCAAGTGGCTGTCTACTTCTGTAAAGAGTTTCAGCCTCAGCAACTCTGTGGGATGGCTGTACTCTGTCTCATAGGGTTGCTATGAGTTGGAATCAACCTCACAGCAGTATTTGTTTGTTTCAACACAAGAGCAGCAGGGAAGCGAAGTGGGTAAGGGCCGAAACCGAGCACAGGGACAGTCAGGGACCGGACTCCCCTGGACAGATGACGGGGGAACAGAGGGATCTAAGCCAAATGAGTGAAGGGATTTTCCCAGCTGGGGACCCTGGGAGGGAAGCAAACCGCTCCCAGTTACAAGGGTGGGTCCAGCAGGTCTGCGGGCCCGCACTCCCTGCCAGGGGCCCACCCCTCGCCTGCGGCGGGACCACTCACCCGCTTCTCGTGGTTGGGAACGATGCAGCGGACAAAGCTGGGGTTCGTGTTGCTGAGGGTGGCCATCAGGCGGCTCAGGGATTCCTTGTAGAGCTGACCCACTGTCCGGAACATTCCGCGGCGGGGGCGGCCACCTGGCGGACCATCCCCAAGGCTGCTCACTTGCTCCAGCCCCACAATGCCCTCAACTGTGTGGGGGGAAGGAGACGTAGAGAGAGAGAGAGAGAGAGAGGTGTCAGGGGTCGGTTCCAGGGGATGGGTTGACCAACCGTCAAGGTCCCTGTCATTTATAGGGCCTGGCACTTTATACCCCCTTCTGCATTTATGGACGTGGTGAAGTCCCAAAGAGTAGGTCATTATGGGAAAATGGAGGATGACCACAACAGATCACACAACACAGGACGACCACATCATCACACAACTGCCAAATGACATCATCACATAGCTGTGAAATGACATCATCACATAACCACCCAATGGCATCATCATATAACTGTGAGATGACATCATCACAAAACCGCCAAATGACATCATCACATAACTGCTAAATGACATCATCACATAACTGTGAAATGACATCATCACATAACCGCAAAATAACATCATCACATAACCACCCAATGGCATCATCACATAACCGTGAGATGACATCATCACATAACCACCAAATGACATCATCACATAACCGCCAAATGACATCACATAACCGCCAAATGACATCATCACATAACTGTCAAATGACATCATCACATAACTGCCAAACCACTCAGAATCATGGTCCAGCTAAGGTGGCTCATAAACTTGACCATCACAGCCACAGTTACTCTCATCTCACACCTCAGTGTCCTACTGCCTGAAGTATGTCACTAATGCACACAG
>NW_006922353.1:761353-762581 GCF_000298275.1 Orycteropus afer afer
TTTTGGTTGCCAGCTGAGTACTCTAACCACTGCACAACCACAGCTCCCGTGGGGACTCAAACATGGCATTTTCCTCCCCAGGTTACTGTTCCCCATATTCCTAGTTTTATCAACTTAATAACTGTCACTTATTCTGTTTTCATAGCACACGTAAGAGCTGGGGCTCTGGGACCGGATGTCCAGGGTTCAAGTACCAGCTCTGCCACGAAGCTGTGTGACCTCGGGTAACAGCTCAGAAGCTCTACGTCAGTTTCCTCACGTGTGTAACGGGGAAAATACAGCAAACCTTGGAAAAGCAGGAACCTGTAAAAGGTGGGAACCTGTCCGAGAAGAAAAACTCCAGTATTTTCCACTGAGAACGACAGAAAAGTGGTCAGACTGCATGCTGTCAGAGGTGAGAGACCCGCAAGACCCAGAAAACCAAGGCGGCCTTGTGTTCCAGCACTCACAGGTCTCACTTTGGGCCTGCGTCGTGGGGCTGTGGGGAGGATTCTGTGCGTCCACACGGTAAAAAGGGCTTCACACTGTGAATCCAAACCCAAGCCTACAGCCATCAAGTCGACGCTGATCACAGCGCCCCTAGAGGACAGAGTGGAACTGCACCACAGGGTCTCCAAGGCTGTCAATCTTT
This sequence comes from Orycteropus afer afer, assembly GCF_000298275.1. Lineage (NCBI taxonomy): Eukaryota > Metazoa > Chordata > Mammalia > Tubulidentata > Orycteropodidae > Orycteropus > Orycteropus afer. Next base: position 761,985 of record NW_006922353.1, read on the forward strand.
AGGGAAGCAAAGCCCAAACCAAACCCACTGCCTTGGAGTGGATTCTGACTCACAGTGCCCCTAGAGGACAGAGTGGAACTGCAACCACAGGGTCTCCAAGGCTGTCAATCTCCACAGAAGCAAAGCCCAAACCACACCCACTGCCTAAGAGTCAATTCTGACCCACAGCGCCCCTAGAGGACAGAGTGGAACTGCACCATGGGGTCTCCAAGGCTGTCAATCTCCACAGAAGCAAAGCCCAAACCACACTCACTATCATGGAGTCGATTCTGACTCACAGCGCCCCTAGAGGACAGAGTGGAACTGCCCACGGGGTCTCCAAGCTGCCATCTTTATGGGAGCAAATCACCAGGCCTTGTCCAGTGGAGCAGCTGGTTGGCTTGAACTGCTGACCTGTTGGTGCACAGCCGAGTGCTTACCCACCACACCACCAGGGCTGCTACACAGCGAACGGCACGTGGTGAAAGTGCTATACACACCAACGGATGTGATCACGGCTATGTTTTCCCACGAGATTTAGTCATCAGAGAGGGTTCCACTGCCACAGAGTCCGGCAATGACTCCAGGGAGCAGACAAGGAGGGAGTGGAATGGTGAG
>NW_006922353.1:763636-764824 GCF_000298275.1 Orycteropus afer afer
CCCCTAGAGGACAGAGTGGAACTGCTCCACAGGGTCTCCAAGGCTGTCTTCTTTACAGCCGACTGCCACATCTTTCCCCCAGAGCGTGGCTGGTGGGTTCGAACTGCCGACTTTTAGTTAGCAGCTGAATGCTGAATCAGTGGGCCACCAGGGCCCCTTGTTCTTACCTTAGGTATCCCAATTCACCCTGGCTGCCAGGGAGCTCCATGCTTGATTGTCCCAGCTAGCTTGCTGTTTCTACCTTTCTGAGGGGAACTGTACTGTGTGAGCTCATTTTGCAAACCACTCATCTTGCTTATTTGCTTTTCTTGTCTAACTGCACTGGCTAGTACTCTGACGACAATACCGTTCGCTTCAATACAAGATAAAAGCAAACCGTCAGATGCCAGGAACCGCCAATCAGGAAAAACCAAGCTGAAAGTTCCACCAAGCTTTAAAAAGCCGTCTCTCAAACCTCCCCTAAGGGTGGGGGGCTTGGGAAGCTTCAGGGTCCAACCATGAAGACAGTTGGCTTTTCTATCCGTGCCTCCTAGACTTATCACCCCAAAGACTGATGGCCACACTCACACGACCTTTATGGAAACAGGGAACCTCTCCAATACTCCATCTCAGCCCAGTGAGCCTTCCTCTTCTCCTGGAGGCTTGAAGGGCACTTTTTACCACAGGAAAGAAGGCAAAGGATAAAAGCTGACTAATCTGTGCAACACCCTCCTTCTGAATTCTGCTGTCATTAATGGTGTTCAGCTGGACCTCTTCACTGTATTAGGTAACATACGCTGTCTACAAATTAACGATAAGCTTGCCTCTTCCTTTACAATGCACACATGCCTATTTCTTTTTCCTGTTTGATTGCATAGGCTAGGACCATCAAACAGTGTTTAACAGCAGTACCAACAGTGACTTGTTTCTGATTCATGGGGATTAGGTCAACATTGAGTATGATGCTGCATATATACGTATGGAGATACACGTGTATATGTTCATTTATTATCTATAAAGAGCTCTGGGAGCTCTGGTAGCATAGTGGCTAAGGCACTTGACTGTTAACCAGAAGGCTGGCGGTTCAAACCCACCAGCCACTCCTTGGAAGGAAGGTTGGGACAATCTATTTCCATAGTGATACTGCCTCGGAAACCCAAGGAGGGGTCGCTATGAGTCAAGTCAAGTCAATGGCAGTGACTTTGGTTT
>NW_006922353.1:764924-768039 GCF_000298275.1 Orycteropus afer afer
GACAGCCTTGGAGACCCTGTGGTGCAGTTCCACTCTGTCCTCTAGGGGCGCTGTGGGTCAGAATCCCCTCCAGGCACTGGGTTTGGTTTGGGCTTTGCTTCTGTGAAGGTAGGAGCTCTGGTGGCGCAGTGCCTAAGGCACTTGACTGCTAACCAGAAGGTTGAAGGCTCAAACCCACCTGCCACTCCTCGGAAGGAAGATGGGGCAATCTACTTCTGCAAAGATTCACTGCCTTGGAAACCCAGTGGGGGTTGCGATGAGCAGGAATCAACTTAATGACAGTGAGTTTTTGGTGCTTCTTAATTTAATACATACATTTCACTAATCGGGAACTCTGTTATGAGCACGGGGCCCACCTTCATCAGTTCTGAGTCTAAACAGAGAACTCAGGTTCAGAACACGGTCTCTGAAACAAAGATGTTCACACTGTGGGGTGGGAAAAGGTGTACAGACCTACAGGGCCAGGGGCCAGGGAAGGTGGTCCTCACCATCTTTCCAGATCTCGGCCGTCAGCCGGTCTGTGCTTTGGTGAAGCAGGGCTGCAACGTTGTCATTCAGAGGGTCCATGTTCTTCATCAGCCACTCGTTCGCCTTGTAGTCCACCTGAGTGAGGTCAGGACGAGGAGGCTGTAAGTCCTGGCGGGCAGCCCTCACCAAGGGCGGAGGACGTTGGTGCCACCTTGTGTCCACATCCTGAACTGCACCCTCCCCCAGCACGGCCCCTCTCCCTTTGCTTCCCCTATGTGGCCTCTGTCTCCCGATTCTACGGCCCTGTCAGCCACCACCTTCTGCTTTATTCATCCTGTTTCAGCCACACTGGCCTCCTCACTGTCCCTCAAACATGCCACCTCCTCCCCCCACCTCAGGGTTTTCATCCTTCTACACACTCATGGTCTTCACTGTAACTCTCCAGACAAGTTTTCCCACCAGCCAAGGGCTCCACTGAGGGCAGGGCCCAGGTCTGACCCATTGCCCAGCACAGTGGGGCACACGGGGGGTCTTACCAACTACCTGGGAGTTGATCTAACTGCTAGACACAGAACGCATGTGGTCATCTGCCTCCTAGCCTTTGCACATGCTATTCCCTCTGCCTGGAACACCCTTCCACCTCTTCCTGTAATCAGGTTTCACCACGGCACAGCCTGGTTGTGAATTTATGTATTATTCGTGGTCGCTTTCCTGCTACGATGGCAAAACTGAGCAGTTGAAGACAGCAGCAGAAGCCTTGTGGCCCAAAGAGCCAAAAAATCTACCACTTGGCCCTTCACAGAAATATCTGCCAGCCTCGCTTTCCTTGCCCCTGTGAAGCCTTCCTCGGCATTCCTCCTCTAGGCTCCGATACTGACCTTACTGGCCCCATTAAAGCCAATCACCCTCACACCCTGATGGTCTGCATTTCTTTTCCTCCCAGATAAGGAACTATGTCAGAGTGGAGGCTGTATTTGAATTGTGTCCTCAGTTTGCTGAGTGCAGGACCAGGCACACGAGGCCTCTGCACATGGTTACCAAATGAATGAATTAAAATACATACTTTGCTGCTCTTGGTGAACTCCTACTCATCCTTCAAAACCCACTGCAAATAACCCCTTTCCTTAAGGAACCCTTTGCTGACTTCATCAAGCAGAGTCCTTGCTCCTCCTTGGGATGTGGCCCCTGCCTTGTCAGTGTCTGGACCCAGTAGCTATCAGGTGACCTTGATTTGCTTCTACACCCTCCCCACATCAAGACCACTTGATCCTCAGTCCCGTCCACATGACCCGAGGCTGCCCTTGACCTCCTACCTTGCCTGCGTAGTGCAAGACGCTGAAGTCAGCTTGGTCCCTCAGTTGCCGCGGCCGCTGGAACTTGGGATGGCCACCTTGCTCCTGGGCCACTTTCTCTACAAAGGACTTGTCGGTGGCCTTGGGGAACCAGCACTCCTCGTCCAGCAGGGCCAGGAGTCCGGGGGGATTGGCCTGACCATTGACAGGAAGGGGTGTGTGAGCTAGATTCCCACATACCGGACACCTAGGCTGCTGTTAAAGTTTGCTGCTGGGCATTCTGACCCATACGACAGAGCACCACTGCCCCGTAGGCTTTCTCAGGCGACAGTCTTTATGGGAGCAAACTGCCAGGCCCTGTTCCTGTGAAGCCTCTGGTTGGGTGTGAACCACCAACCTTTTGTTTCACAGCCAAGGGCTTAACCACTGCACCATCAGGCCCTTTTCTGCTAAAGGTGAGCTCTTACGAATTGTGCTTAAAGGCACCTGAACACAGGTGCACAATGGCTAGTTATAGCTTGTGATGATACCAGCAAGTGCTCAGCTGCTACCGGATGGCTGGAGGCTCGAAGCCGCCAGCAGGTCTGCAGGACAAAACCCTGGTGGTCTGTTTCAAGATGACAGCCTTGCAACCCTGGGGGGCAGTTCCACTCTGTCCTCTAGGGGCGCCGTGAGTCAGAATCAACTGCAGGGCAGTGGGTGTGGTTAGGGCTTTGCTTCTGTGAAGATTGACAGCCTTGGAGACCCTGTGGTGCAGTTCCACTCTGTCCTCTAGGGGCGCTGTGAGTCGGAATCCACTAAAGGGCCCGCAACAAGAGCACACAATTAACCCTCTGAATTCAACCAGGCTCTGGAGCAGGCACGTTCCACGACCTGACCTGCAGCGCTGGCTGCACTGCGTTTTCCCCGCCTGACTGCCTAGACGCCGAGGGGCGGGGCGGGACCCAGGCTGCAGAGTGAAGCGGAGGTGGGTCTGGGAGCTAGCAGGCGCACTCACCGGCCGCTCGATGAGGTCGATGCAGGGTTGCAGGTCGAGGCCGAAGTCCAGGAAGGTCCAGGGGATGCCCTCGCGCTGGTACTCCTCCTGCTCCAGCACGAACATGGTGTGGTTGAAGAGCTGCTGCAGCTTCTCGTTGGTATAGTTGATACACAGCTGCTCGAAGGAGTTCAACTGCAGGGGGTGGGACACGTGAGGGGCGGAGCATGTGAGGGGGCGGAGCACACGCGGGGCGGAGGACTGGGGGGGCAGGGCATGTGAGGGGCATGTGAGGGGCGGGACATGTGAGGAGGCGGAGCACATGGGCGGGTGGAGCACGTGAGGGGTGGGGAACATGAGGGGCGGAGCACGTGAAGGG
>NW_006922353.1:769542-770643 GCF_000298275.1 Orycteropus afer afer
CCCCTAGAGCCGGCGCCCTGAATTCGGACTCTGGTCTCCTAAACTGCAAGAAATAAGTTCCTGTTCATGAAAGCCCCCCCCATTGTGTTTTTTCTGCTATAGCAACACCAGGGAACCAGACGGCCTGGAGCAGAAACAGGAACTTAGGGACCCAGCACGTCTGTCAGTGAATGAAAACAACAGCAAAGCCCGTCTCAAGGCCAGAGAGGGTCCCTGGGGCCCGGCTCCCCTGGGCCCCCGCCAGCCCCGCTTACCTGCTCCTTGGACTGCGCTTTCTGCACATAGTCTCGGCCGACCTTGATGCGGGGAGTGAGCAGGGCGCGGGAGAAATCAGTCACCCCCAGGCCCAGGAGGCGGCAGAGTTTCTGCGCAGCTGAGGACGAGAGGCAACAGGACGCAGTCAGTGTGGGGGCAGGGCATGGCCCACAGCCCTGAGCGGCAGAGAGGGCGCTGTCTCCATGCACCACCGCGGGCCGGCCTTTCCCGCGAGAGGCGTTAAAAGTCCTCAAAGTGTTTATGTTGTCTAGCCAAACAATCCTGCTCCTAGGAACTGGGGTCGGCAAACAGCACTCCCAGATACGAGAGTGCGCTGCAAAGTGTCCGGCACAGGGGCCTTTAGAGAAAACAGAGACTCCTGATGGGCCAACAAGGGAGCAGTTAGAACCAGGCCCGGCACTTCCATCTGATGGGCCCTACAGTCCGTCAGAATTCTGTCCCACACTCGCTTAAGATGGGTCCTTCCACCATACGTACACATATGTATACGATAAGGATTGTCTATGATGCACATAAACACATATGTAAAGTACCCGGAATACAGATAGAATGGAAACCTATTTTTACTTACGTGGAATATATGGCCATTGTAATTCATATAGACTATAAAGACACATATGGAGCCCTGGTGGCAGGGTGGTTAAAGCACGTGGCTGCTAACCAGAAGATCGCTGGTTCAAACCCACCAGCCTCTAGGTGGGACAGAGATGTGGCAGGCCGCTTCAGTAAAAACTGTCAGTCTTGGGAACGCTTTGGGGCTGATCCACTCTGTCCTTAGAGGGACACTATGAGTCAGAACTGACTCCATAGCAATGGGTTTGAGTT
>NW_006922353.1:771333-772604 GCF_000298275.1 Orycteropus afer afer
CTATGAGTTGGGTCCGACTCGAAGGCACATAACAACAACAACAACAACACACACACATATGCATAAGGCAGAATTAACTTTACAGGAAATGGATTTGGTTTCTTTAATATATAAAGCTAGCTATCATTGAAGTAAAAACATAAAACTGAACAACTACTGGAGATGAGTTAACCTAACGATGTGTAGGTGAAATGTACATAGAAAAATGCACTACAGAGTAAGACCGGCAGACGGATGGACAGGGACAGACAGATGGATGTGCAATGGAACAAGTGCAGCCCAGATATTAATGGTAAGATCTTGGTAGGGGGTCGCAGGGTATTTCCTGCAAACTTCCTTCAATTCTGTGTTTGAAACATTGTTGAGAAAAGACTGGGGGCAAAAGCGATTGTAGTAAGAGTCCACAGAGGTGGCAAACACTAATGAGTATTTAGACGTTAACTGTGTGCAGGGGTGAAGGGGATGATATACGTCTGCAAACGTTTGTGGTGACGGTTGCTGAACACGGTGAATGGGACGCGTGTCAGTGAACTGTCCACGGAAAACGGCCACAAAGGCAACTATTGTCTTACGTATATTTTATCGCACATGATATGATTTTTTAAAAAATTAATCTCCCTGCTACGTTATTTAGAAAGGGGGAAAAATAAACAACAAAAATCGCAGTAACAAATAAAAAGACAGCATTTATGTCTATGCGGCGGGGAGTGTGCCCAAGACCATGTATAGGGTTGGCTGACAATGTTTCTATAAGTATATTGGTATGTTCTGTAAGAATTCCCAGGTATATAGTAGAGCTGACAAGGGACAAATTTGTAGTCACTTCGTGGCCACAGCCAGCTACCTGGAGAGAGCAAGTAGTTGGACCTGTGGTCTCGGGACCATAGTTGCAGGGGACATCAAGGTCACTGCATAACACACTACACAAAACATTGTTCCACATACTACTTTGGTGAGTAGCAATTGGGATCTTAAATACTTGCAAGCAGCCATCTAGATTCAATGATGTGTCTCTCCCCATCCAGAGCAAAGAAGAATGAAGAAAACCAAAGATTCATGGAAACAATTAGTCCTGGCGACTGGTACACCATGCGATCCTCAGCCTATATCACTATGAGACCAGAAGAACTAGATGGTGCCCGGCTACCACTGTCAACCACTTGGAGGGGGATCTCTGTAGGAGATTCCAGATAGAGAGGGAGAACAATGTGGAACAAAACTCAAAATTAAAAAAAAAAAAGTAAAAAGGGAAAAAAAAAGAAGAAAAAACA
>NW_006922353.1:774274-774949 GCF_000298275.1 Orycteropus afer afer
TTTCTCATGGCTGTCTTCCCTGTGAGTGTCTCCGTGTCTCTTCCTCTTCTTGAAAGGACCGAGTCTTACTGGATTAGGGCCCATCTGAATGACCTCATCAAACTATCTCCAAAGACCCTATTTCCACACGAAGCCCTTTGAACTGGTTCAGTCAAGGGCCAGGGAGCATAGTGGTTGCCCAGCAGACACATCTCTTGCGGTGGGATTCTGAAGCGAGTAGGAAATAGGCCGGCTGTGCTGCTCTGAACGTGTCTCCTACTCAAAGATGGCGGCCAAGGCGCTGGAAGCCACACAGTGCTTCCTGCTTCCTGCTTGGGTCAAAATCCCACCGCAAGAGATCTGGTTGCTATGCAACACGGACGCTCTGTCAGCCATGATGGAACCATCTCAAACAGGTGGGAGTCCTGACCAAGGCAGCTCACGTTCACAGGCACAGAGGCTGGGATTCCCACATATCTTTCTAGGTAACAGAATTCAGTCCCTCACATTGCACCTCCTCCTGGCCTCTCTGCTCTGTGTATACGTAGCCGGTGGTCAGTATCTTCCCCAAACCCAAAAACCAAACCCACTGCCGTGGAGTTGGACCCGACTCATAGAGACCCCTCCTTGGGTTTCTGAGGCAGTATCACTACAGAAGTAGATTGCCCAACCTTCCTTCTGAGGAGTGGTTGGTGG
>NW_006922353.1:775277-784256 GCF_000298275.1 Orycteropus afer afer
AGCGACCCCTCCCTGGGTTGCCGAGGCGGTATCACTACGGAAGTGGATTGTCCAACCTTCCTTCCGAGGAGTGGCTGGTGGGTTTGAACAGCCAGCCTTCTGGTTAGCAGTCAGATGCCTCAGGCACTACGCCCCCAGAGCTCCATAACCTCTCCAGCGGACACCAAAATCCGCAACACTCAAGACCCTCATATGAAATGACGTAGTATTTGCATAAACTCCACACATACTCCTCTGTACTCTCAATCACCTGTAAATACCTAATATGACTTAACTGTACACAAACAACACTTCACTTCCCCACTTAGCCTCTGAGGGACTGTTTCTACCACTTAATACCCACCCTTTTTTGAACATTTCAGTCCGTGGGTGGTTGACTCACAGACACGGGCCCATGGATACTGAGGGCCAACTATAGAACCTTTTGCCTTTCAAAAATGGAATTACATCATGGGAGAGGGAAGGGCTGCTTATGCACAGGGAGACAGCTCAGGGTGCAGAAGAGTATGAGGGGATGGACACTGGGAGGAGGTGACTATGGGGAGGAAGTGGGAGGGGAGCTGTTGCATAATAAATTTTGGTCAATGACATGAGACAAGGTGTATGTGAACTGCTGTATGAAAAGTGAATTTACTCTGTAAATCTTCACCCAAATCCAAAAAAAATTAAAAAAAAAAAAAAGGAATTACAGCCAGCGGCTTTTTTTTTTTCCCAACCCAACTGGAAGCAGCTGTGCTTCTCCCCTACCATAAAGCAGCACAGGCCGGACCGGGAGAGAACCCCGACAGCCCAGCCCCCTCCCCAGAAATGACGAGTGGGAGCAGCTGGCTGTTTTCCTTCAGGCTTTGTTGGAGGAACGTGGATGGATACTGTCTGCGTACGGAGTCTGGCTCCACGTCCCCGCCGGCCCCTAGACGGGAGCAGCTTTCTCTCCTGATTATAAGATGGTAAGGGCTCATTTTGAGGAGCCGTCCAATGGAAAACACGAAGGAAGGGGCACCGCCCACGATGCTGCTGACGGAGCCAGCACCCGCGAAGCTCCGGGCTCTGCTCACCTGCAAAGCAGGTGTGTGGAGTGCACCCAACGGGAGTCAGAGGTGCTGTGAAACGTGCTTTGTTTCCTTAATGCAGTGGTGGCGATTTCCAGGGTATGAGCCAGAACTCCAAGGAGCCCTAGGGGCACAGCGGTTAAGCACTTGGCTGCTAAATGCAAGTCTGAACCCACCAGCCGCTCTCCTGGAGAAAGGGGAGGCAGTCAGCTGCTGTGAAGATTGACAACCTTAGAAACCAATGGTGCAGTTCCACTCTGTCCTCTAGGGGCGCTGTGAGTTGGAATGGACTCCACAGCAGTGGGTGTGGTTTGGGCTTTGCTTCTATGAAGATTGACAGCCTAGGAAACTAATGGTACACTTCCACTCTGTCCTCTAGGGGCGCTGTGAGTCGGAATGGACTCCACAGCAGTGGGTGTGGTTTGGGCTTTGCTTCTGTGAAGATTGACAGCCTCGGTGACCCTGTGGTGCAGTTCCACTCTGTCCTCTAGGGGCGCTGTGAGTCAGAATCGACTCCACGGCAGTGGGTTTGGTTTGGGCTTTGCTTCTGTGAAGATTGACAGCTTTGGAAACCCTGTGGTGTGGTTCCACTCTGTCCTCTAGGGGCGCTGTGGGTCAGAATGGACTCCACGTTTGGGCTACGGGGGTGTCTTGATCAGGAAGCTGTGGATAGAACCGTGCTCTTAGCTGGCATTGACTCGTGGTGACCAACAAGGTCAAGTGCTGCCTGTCCTGAGCCAGCCCCGTGATCAGCTGTGAGCTGGGCTGCTGGGTCCAGGGTTCTCCCTGGCTCATTGCTGTAAATAGATCACCAGGCCTTTCTTCCTCCTCCATCTTACCCTGGAAGCTGTGCTGAAACGTGGTCAGCATCGCAGCGACACACAACACACAAGCCTCCCCTGATGGACGTGAGGTGCACTGGGCCAGGAATCGAACCGGGGTCTCCCGCGTGGAAGAGAAGAATTCTACCCCTCAACCACCACCGCCCTCCGTTAAAGCTCGTTATCCCGGAAAGCCTGCTCCTCCCCGGCCCTGCTGGCGCTGTTGGAACTGTCAGCGGGGCTGACGCTCATCGTAATAAAAAAATAGCAGTGGATGTTAGAGAAAAAGCTGAGCAAAGGGCAGGCCTCCGGGTCGGCCTGCAGTGGAGCCAGGCCTGGCTGCCGCTGGGGTGACCTCTGCGCGGGGGCAGGGCATGAATGGGGGAGGGGGAGGCCTCGCCTCGGGGCCAGGCAGGCGGCAGCAGGCCTGGCGACTGTACCTGTGTTGTCGGGCATGGTGGCCTGATCGGTGTTCCGTTCTTTCCTCAGGACGATGTTGCCAAACTGGAGAACGGCCGAGACCATCCGCAGCATGGCTAAGGGAGAGCACAAAGAGGGTCACCAGGGGGAGCATGGGAGGGAGGACCAGGTGAAGAATTCGGCAGCGGTCAGGCAGTGAAAGTACCTGGCACGAAGCCTTGATTCAGAATCCACGCCCTACCCCCATACCACGCCCACACCCAGGCCCCGCCCCCGCAACACGCCCACACCCAGGCCCCGCCCCCGCAACACGCCCACACCCAGGCCCCGCCCCCGCAACACGCCCACACCCAGGCCCCGCCCCCGCAACACGCCCACCCCCGGCCCCCCCCCCCAAACATACCCCCCACCAAGGCTCCGCCCCCACAACAAGCCCGCAACTCAGGCCCCACCCTATGACACGCCCACAACTCTGGCCCCGCCACCACCACACACCCACAACCCGGCCTGACCCCCATAACAGGTCCACGACACACCCACAACCCAGGCCCTGCCCCACCACACGCCCACAACTCAGACCCCTGCCCCCACGACGTATCCGCAATCCATTCCCTGCCCCACGACACGCCCACAAGGCAGGGTGCACTTCCATGATAGGAGCACACCTCAGGCCGGGTTCCCAATGGGCCTACAACCCAGCCCCACCCCCATGATACGCCTACAACCGAAGCCTCACTCGCACCATATGCCCACAACTCAAGCCTCACCCTCGTGATTCACCCACAACTCGGGCCCTGTCCCCCACCTCTAATATTCGGAGACAAGACCTTATGTCAAAAGGCACAGGGCTGCACAACTCAAAGGATGACCCCAAGGTCAATGCTGCGTGCAGACCGTTGTTAGTGATGTATCACACTTAGGGGGACCATCTAACCCAGCAGCCCATTCCCGGTATACAGTCAGAAGCGAAGGCAGAACGCCGCGGAGACGCCCATAGCCATGTTCGCGGCAGCTCCTTCCAGAATCACCAAGAGGTGGGAACTAGCCATTGTCCGTCCGTGCAGAATGGATACACAAAATGCGTTCCGTCCACACAACGGACCACCACTCAGCCTCAGAGAGAAATGAAGTCCTGCTGTCCACGACATGAATGAACCCTGGAAACATGCTGAGTGAAACAAGAGTCACCAAGGGGCAAACACGGCATGATCTCACTTACATGCAATAAGCAGAAAGAAGCCAAAGATGATTACTGGTTACCAGGGCTGAGAGGGAGGGAAAAGGGGGCATTTTTGCTGAGAGGACAAGGAGTTTCTACTAATGGTTATGGCACAGTGAAGGACTTAATATGGCCCTCCTAGCCATGGATATTTGTGACTCCCACCAAATGCCTGGGTGGGAATATGTAAATGAGGTGCTTGGTCCACCAATGGGATTGGATAGCTTGCTAATAATGCAGTGGGGGCGGGGCCATGCAAATAAAGTGCATGGAACCCTAACAAGGGGATTGATTATCCTTCTAGGCTTAAAATGGCCCAATCCCAGAAGGGAAAAGGGGGCCTTCATGACCTACAGTGGAGTAGGGCCCATCCTTGGGACCCAGGGTCCCTGTGCTGAGAACCTCCTTGACCCAATACAGAGACAGCTGTAACACAGGAGACAGCGTGACCCAGCGAGAAGTGGAGGCAAGTCTGGCAAAGAAATGGCAGCAGCAGACTCAGGAGATGGGCACGAGATGGCGGTGGGATGAGGCAGTAACAGCAGGCCTGCTGACCCACGGCTTGAGGAGCCAAGCACACCAGGCAGGCTTCCTGGTGGAGTGGGCTGCCTCCAGGCACTTGCCAGCTGAGCCAAAGGAAGAGCTGTGAACATCTGGCCAAGCAAGGCAGAGGCCAGACCGCGGGGTGGAGAGCCAGGGCCCAGGCCTGGGCAGGTCCCGGTGACAGAGATTGCCTCCTGGCACAGCTGGGGAAGCAGCTGTCCTGCCCAAAGAACTGTGTCCTTCGCAGCACCTGCTACTTCCCTAATAAACTCCATACTCGTGAGTACTGTGCGTTCACTGCAATGAATTGTTGAACGCAGCAGAGAAGTAGAGAGAGCTGTGGGAGGGGCAGCTGGCAGCAGACTTGGTAAAAGGTTGAAGGGAGGAGGTATGGCTGACCCTTGCCTCATAGGAATCAGCCTTGGGCAAATGATCCTGATTCTCTCTCTTCCCCCTGAAGTCAGACAAGGGCTGGAAAAGGGTATCGGGAACAGTTGCACCATTGGAAGAATGCAATTGATGTCACTGAATTGTACACACAGAAACTGTAGAAATGGTTATGTTTTGCCACTGATTCCAGCTCACAGCGCCCCTAGAGGACAGAGTGGAACTGCATCACAGGGTCTCCAAGGCTGTCAGTCTTCACAGAAGCAAAGCCCAAACCACACCCACTGCTGTGGAGTCTATTCCGACTCACAGCGCCCCTAGAGGACAGAGTGGAACTGCTCGATAAGGTTTCCAATCTTCACAGAAGCACACTGCCTCATTTTTCTCTCATGGAACAGCTGGTGGGTTTGAACCACCAACTTCTTGGTTAGCTGCCAAATGACACCAATGGCAGATGCTAATAACAGGAGCAACAGCGTGCAGGGGGAGAGGAGACATATGGAAACACTTGGTACTTTCTGCTCAATTTTTCTGTAAACCTAGAACAGCCCCAGAAAAGAGTCTATTTTTAAAAAGAAGTCAGATTCCCGATTCATGATCTTAACTAGTTCCTTTAGAATTTAGATTGGAAACACTAAATCAGTTATGTCTGCAGCTTAAGGTCCTCTGTAACACTGGGGTGCCCTGAAGACACAGGACCAGGCAGTGAGTTCCAGCTCATGCCATTCCACGATCGGCTGCGAATCCGACTGTCGTGATCCACAGGGCTTCCATTGGTTGATTTTTGGAAACCTCACAATAATTCTGGGCTATTTTGTGTCTGAGATTTGTTTTAGTGCCATTCGATGTCTGCTCGCGTTGTCTATTTTGTAAAATGATATAAAAAATGCAAAGGCAAACACTACCCTGGAGTCCGACCTGACTCATAGCGGCCCCTCCTTGGGTTTCTGAGGTGGTATCGCTACGGAAGTAGATTGTCCAACCTTCCTTCCGAGGAGTGGCTGGGGGTTTGAACCGCCAGCCTTCTGGTTAGCACTCAAATGCCTTAGGCACTGTGCCACCAGAGTGCCTATAAAATGATATATATTAAGACTAGAGGGCATTTGGGAGCCCTGGTGGGCTCTCCATGGGTGGTTCCACTCTGTCACGTGAGGTCGTATGAATTGGAATTGACTCAACAGCACCCAACAGCAACAAGTGCATGGTGGCTTACAGCGATATGGCAAGATGTCTAAAACGCTGAGTGAAACACACAAGATGCAGAGGGGTGCGTATCTGGGTTAACAAGGACATAATTCTATTTTGCAAGTGGGCAGTGCTGCCCCCTAGAGCCTGTGTGAGGAACTTCTATGGGCTTGGTTGCCATAACTTAAATGAGCAGGACTGCCCCCTAGAGGATGTTGCAGGAACTTGTATGGATTTAGCTGACTTAACAGAAGTGGGCAGTACCGCCCCCTAGTGCCAATCATAGGAACCTGTAGGGGTGAGTTGTCATAACGTGGGCACTGCTGCCCCCTAGAGCCCATCTTAGGAACTGTAAGGGGTTGGTTGTCCTAATGTGAGCACTTCTGCCCCCTAGAGCCCGTCTTAGGAATTGCAGGGGGTTGGCTGTCCTAATGTGAGCACGGCTGCCCCCTAGAGCCCAACTTAGGAACTGTAAGAGGTTGGTTGTCCTAATGTAAGCACTGCTGCCCCCTAGAGCCCGTCTTAGGAATTACAGGGAGTTGGCTGTCATAACATGGGCACTGCTGCCCTCTACAGCCCGTCTTAGGAACTGTAGGGGGTTGGTGGTTATGATGTGTGGGGAACTCCTGGATTCAGAGACTGGGTGGTTGGGGACCTCTCTTGTCCCACCAAAAGCTGTCCTGCATCCCACCTGACCTCTGAACATCCCGTTTGCCGTCCTTGTCACTGAAATACTGGTTTCAGTAATTCCCACCTACTTCACCTACAAACAGAACGGGTTTTGTGCTTGGTTTCACACACAATGGACTTTTCCGGAGGGCAGCCACTGTGTAATCCAAGTTCTTGGTTTTGTCCTGAACTTTATCAAGATGGGTCACCGATTGGGAACAATATCGTCTCCGAGAGCTAAGCCGTGTGTGGTGTTTGAGTCAAACTGCAGCAGGCCGTCCTCAGGCCATGTCTGTAGCTGCTGCCCTCATGGTGATGTTATGTACCAGTGCACATGCCCGGCCAGCTACGTCTTCAACTGCTCATTTGAGACCAGTTTCCACTATCTATGGACTGAAATCCATCTCGGTTTAGCTTCCCTCACGCTGTGCCAGGCCCTGTTCCAAACACTGTACGAAAATTAACTCATTAAATCTGCAGCACGTCTCAATGAACTAGGTCTTGTCTTACCCCCACGTTAAACTAAAAAACTCACTGCCGTTGAGTCAATCCTGACTCACAGCGACCCCTCCTTGGGTTTCTGAAGTGGTATCACTATGGAAGTAGATTGCCCAGTCTTCCTTCCGAGAAATGGCTGGTGGGTTTAAACTGCTAACCTTCTGGTTAGCAGTCAAATGCCTTAGGCACTACACCACCAGAGCTCCCATGTTACAGATGAGGAAATGAGGCCTATACAGGTAATCAACTCACCCAAGATCTCCCAGCTGGTACACCACAGAGCTGGGATTCAAACCCAGGCAGTCTGATCCCAGAGTCTGTGGTCTTAACTTCTGTTCTTTCCTTTCCCTCTTCTTTTTAGCAAAAATTTTTAATGTGAATATGTCCAAATTACACACCCACGGGAAAGTCACAAATCCTAGCAGCCAGGTCAATGACATTTTGCAAGCAGACATGCTTGTGGACTCGGCCTCTCAGAAGCCCCCTCCGGCCACCTGACGGAACATGGATGGATTTCACCAAAACAACTTTGGGTGGAAGAAGCCAGCCTGAGATGGTACACACTGATTCTATTCATACCATCTTCAAGAACAGGCAAAATGATGCTGTTAGAAGGCGGGTGGATGGTTACCTGTGTGGCGTGCTGGTGATGGAAGAGGAGCCCTGGTGGCACCGTGATTAAGCACTCAGCTGCTAACCAAAAGGATTGAATCCACCAATCACCCCATGGGAAACAAGTGAGGCAGTCCGCTTCCATAAAGATTGACAGCCTTGGAGACCCTGTGGTGCAGTTCCTCTCTGTCCTCTAGGGGCGCTGTGAGTCAGAATCCACTCCAGGGCAGTGGGTTTGGTTTGGGCTTTGCTTCTGTAAAGACTGACAGCCGTGGAAACCCTGTGGGGCAGTTCCACTCTGTCCTCTAGGGGCGCTGTGGGTCAGAATCCACTCCATGGCAGTGGGTGTGGTCTGGGCTTTGCTCATCACAGCCTTGGAACCCTATGGGGCAGTTCTGCTCTGCAGGGTCGCTGAGTTGGGATCAACACGACGGCAGTGGGTTTGCTTGGTGACGGGCATGACGGGGCCTCTAGGAGCTGGTTACGGGGTTCGCCTGCAAACATGCCCTAAGCTGGTGTCAGGAGCTGGGTGCCCTTTCCCGTGTAGTCTCCACTTCAACAGAAGGTTCGTTTTACAAGGGCGACGGGGAGGCCACAGCATCGCTTCTTGGACACGCCTGCCAAAAATGCGTAACCTGAACCTGATCGGGAGGAAACACACCCAAATGGAGACAAAACAACTGGCCTGTCATGGTCCAAGGTGCCAGGGTCACGGACGATAAAGACAGAGCGAGGAACTGTTCCCGACTGAAAGAGACCAGGGAGACGGATGACTGAATGAGACAGGGACCCAGGTGGGGGAGGTGTGTGTTAGTGCGTGTGTGTGCGTGGGTGTGACTGAGTAGGAACGTGTGTGTGAGTGTCTGCTTTCTGCGAGTGTGTTGGTGAGTGTGTGCTTGTAAGAGTGAGGATGACTGTGAGTGTGTGCTTGTACGTGAACCTGGGTGACCAAGTGTGTGTGCATGTGTAAGCATGTGTGTCACTGCGTGTGCAAATGAATAAGTGCTTTGTGCGTGAGAATGCAAACGTGTGTGCGTGTGTGCATGCATGTGTGTGTTTTAAAAGCCTCTTCACTATACCAAAACCAAAACCAAACTCACTGCCATCAAGTCGACTCCGACTCATAGTGACTCCTTGGGTTTCCCAGGCGGTATCTCTACGGAAGTAGATCGCCCAATCTTCATTCTGAGGAGTGGCTGGTGGGTTTGAACCTCCAACCTTCTGGTTCGCAGTCAGACGCCTTAGACACTAGGCTACAGAGCTCCTACTATACTCTTTCCTATAAAAGACGTTTATCGGGAGGAAATGATCCTAAACTCTGTAGCTAATAATACACTAAAACTAGCAAAGGTCAGAACCTGTGCAAGGGGAAACCTGGCAGAGCAGAATGCAAATATTTTCCATAAACAGAGAACGTAAAAAAGTGATTAAATGCACCACGTCAAAAGCGAAGACCTGCCAGACCCCTGAGGTCGTGTTCCGGCTCTCACAGGTTTTAAAGCGCGCCAATGTTAACTTTCGAAGAAAACGTTCTCAGGAACGTGCCATTTTCCAGGGAGACTGAGTGAGAAGGAAA
>NW_006922353.1:786416-787624 GCF_000298275.1 Orycteropus afer afer
ATAACAACAACAACAATATATATATATAAGGAGCAGCACAAAGAGTGAAGCACTCGACTGCGAGGCAAAAGGGTGGCCGGTTTGAACCCAGGCAGAGGCGCCTCGTGAGGCAGGTCTGCATATCTGCTTCCGAAAGGTCAGCCTTGAAAATCGATGGAGCGGCTGGAGTCTGCGCACAAGGCGGGGGGAGTCGCCAGGAGTTGGGAACAACTCACCAGCAACAAACAACAAAACACTATCCCCCGGCATTAGCCGTTCTGACCATTGTGTGCACGGCTCAGCTCTCTCAACCCCATTCACACCGCTGCTGGCTACCTCCCATCGCTGACCTCAGACACGCTGGTCACAAACCAGTTCCGGCCTGTGCAGGTGCGGAGCTGGCCACGAAGGGGCCGGCGCATCTCCCTGCCTCCCAGGCAACCTGCCCTGCCTCCCACCAAATCCAAACCAAACCCAGTGCCACTGAGTTGATTCCGACTCATGGGGACCGCTGTTGGGTTTCCAAAGCTGTAAATTTTTAGGGAAGTAGGCCGACTCGATGGCAAATAACAACAACAACAACAGGTTGTCCCATCTTTGCTTCTGTGGAGCGGCTTGTGGGTTTGAACCGCCAGCCTTCTGGTTAGCAGTCAAATGCCTTAGGCACCGGGCCACCAGAGCGCCTTGCTCAGCCTCCCATTGGGGCGTTTATGGTGAAGAGGGTGGGTGAGCAAAGACTGAGTGGGGAGGGGGACTGGGGTTTTGCCTGGAATGGCCCCAAATGCTCTGTCTGCCTGGTGACCTGTGGGAGCCCCAGCTACACCCGTCTGCCTCTCTGGGAACGGGCCGGGGGCCAAAGGAGAACATGTGAAAAAAGGGGCTAACTCCACTCCCAGCAGGAGTCCTGGTGACAACAGGTAACTGGTTGGGTGCTCACTGAAAGATCGCCGGTTCCAACCCCTGTGGTAGCTCCTTGGGAGGAAAGACTTAGCAATGTGATCCATAAAGCTCACAGCCTAGGAAATCCCATGGGGCAGTCATGTGGGGTCGCTAGGAGTTGGCACTGATTCAACAGCACCCAAAACCCCACCACCACCCCTTGTAAATGAAGCACACCAAAACCTCCCACGAAATCGCATCTACCTACTAAGCCCAAACCAAACTCACTGATGTGGAGTCGAATCTGGTCACAGCGCCCCTAGAGGACAGAGTGGAACTGCACCACAGGG
>NW_006922353.1:789629-791275 GCF_000298275.1 Orycteropus afer afer
GGGCCTGCGTGAGTGGCTGGACAGCTGGTGGTAGTTATTCCCCAAGATGAGACTGGTAATCAACTCCATGGTGGGATCTACCACAAGCAACTGAGTAAGCTGCCTTTGGGGTGTGGTCTGCTTCCCGTATTTAAGAAGCCTTGGAAGTGGTCTCTGGCCTATGGCACACTTGGACCCTGCATGTAGCCATGTCGTTGCTCAGTAGCCTGCCATGCTCTGCCGACCTTGGGACTTACAATGGACTTAAGTTAATGGCCTGCCGTGTGGTTTGGTAACATCGGGACTGTGTCTTTTGACTTGTCAACCTTGGGGCTTCTCAGCCTCAGCAGCCATCTGAGTGAAGAAATGCCTCTAACTCCATTGGGCCGGGAGCAGGAGGCAGAGCTGGACCCCAAGGTATCTCATTGCTGTTTAACGTCCGTGTCAGTCTCCCGGAGGCAGGGACGTCTGTCGGTCTTATTTCCCACTATGGCCCCAGTGACCCGTACACAGTAGGCCAGGTCATCAACAAACATGTGAGCAAGTAACTGGACCTGTGACTCCAGCACCCCAGTCCTGGGGGATCCTACTTTGGTGACTAGCAGCTGGTGTCTTAAAAGCTTGTAAGCGGCCATCTAAGGTTTAACTGCTGGTCTCTCCCAACTGGAGCAAAGAAGAGTGAACAAAATCAAAGCTACAACGAAACAGCCCAGAGGACTCATGGACCCCATGAGCCCAGCCTCCACGACCCTGAGACCAGAAGAACAAGGTGGTGCCTGGCTACCACCGCTGACCGCTCTGAGAGGGACCACAATAGGAGGTCCCGGACAGAGTGGGAGAACAACGTGGAACAAAACTCAAAATCATAAAAAAGACCAGGCTTACTGGTCTGCTAGAGCCTGGTGAGACCCCTGAGACTATGGCCCCTAGTTACCCTTCAGGTCTGGAATCAAACGCATCCTGTGGCTTCTAGACAAACATCAGACCGGCCTATGGGATGAACGTTTACAACAGGCAGAGACACTCCGTGGAGCGATCAGTCTTGGGAAAACAGAAAGGCAGTGTTTTCACAGGGAGACAGCGTGGGGTGGGGGGATGGTGGGAGTGCACCGAAGGGAGGGACACAGGGAAGAGGTAACCGTGGGGAGGAAGTGGGAAGAGAGCTGTTGCACTGTGGGGAATTGCAGTCAGTATCACCCATTGTAGGGATCTGCAGTCAACATCATGAAACAAAATGTGTATTAACTGCTATAGGAACAATGAATTTCCTCTGTAAACTTTCACCTAAATCATAATAAAAATAAAATCATGAAAAAAGACTAGGCTTACTGGTCTGATGGAGACTTGTGGAACCCCTGAGACTATGGTCCTTCGGCACCATTCAAGTCTGAAACGGAACACCCCCCAGCCCCACCCCTGTACTTAGCTCAACTTTCAGCCAAATGACACACAGCCCTATAACGTGAAGGGTGACACCAGGGAGGTACGCTCCTTGGACGCTCCTTGGAAGAGTCAACCCTAGAAGATCAAAGGGCAGCGCGAGCCCAGGGAGACAGCTCAGAGGGCAGGAAGGGACAGGAAACAGGGAGGGAGATGGGAAACACAGGGAGGAACCGGGAAGAGAGCTGTCACATTGTGCGCACTGCAACCAACATCAGAGAACAAAA
>NW_006922353.1:792195-796345 GCF_000298275.1 Orycteropus afer afer
TGGTGGGTCGTGATCATGGAATACCCCAGAGCAGGCAGGAGCCCCCAGCTGGCTGGAGCAATGGGGCCGCAGAGCCCAAGTCAGCAGAAGCCACGCGGTAGCAGGGGCCACAGAGGACACGTGGTTTCAGAAGCCACAGGGAGTGGGAACCGGGGTGAGTAGAAGCTACGAGGCCCCAGGGCCACAAGGTGGTACCAACAACAGGCTAGAAACAGCCAGAAAAAGAAAGAGCCTCCAGGCAGTGGGGACCCCTGCAAACAAGAGCAGCGGGCGTTTCTGCAGCCAGAGGGCAGAAGGAATGTGAGGCAGGGAGAGAGGAAGACTCGCACGCAAGAGCTTGGCCCGCAGGGCTCAGAAGAGGCAGGAGCCACGGGGAGACAGGAGCCGGAGTGGAGAGAGCTCTCAGGCCGCAGGCGAGCCACGAGGCAGCGGGAGCCGCAGCAAAGCTGGAGTCGGCGCAGGCGCCGGAGGTGGAAGCCGCGAGGTGAAGGCGCCACAGCAGATGGGGTTTCAGAAGCCAGCGTGATGGCGAGCAGGAGAGGGCTGGAGCCAGAGGGCGGGAGAATCTGCGGAGCGGCACGGACTGGGGCGGCAGAACCCATCACACACCAGGCCTAGCCCTGCGCACGCGGCAGGCCCCGGCACGTGCACGCGGCCCCACCATGTGGCAGGACCCAGCTCGTGCCAGGACCTGCCCCGTGCACGTGGCAGGACTCGCTCCATGAGCCGCGGAAGTCTACATCGAGTAGGTGCTTCACAAACCCGAATGCTTCGCACTTCCGCCCTCGCCCAGGGCCCAGAGTCGCAGGGCCGTCCCTGTGACTCCCAGCCTCTCCCCTGCAAGCCGGGAAGGACGTGCAGACACGTGACTCCCAGCCTCCCCCTCCCTCCCCCCACAGGGCAGGCCACCAGCCACTGACCCTGGAGCTTCTCGCTGGCGCCCCCCAGCAGCTGGTAGAAGATGTGGAAGCTGCATTCGTCCTTGGCCTGGCGGATGGCCCTTGACTTCTCCAGCAGGTCTGCGCAGAGGCGAGTCAAGGTGCCAAAGAGAACAGGGCGCCCCCCACCAGCCCAGGTCCTGGCAGTGCGCCCCCGCTGACCTCCCAGGAAGCGGTGGAATCATTCAGCGCCCAGGCCAGTGGCTTTGGCCCTAATTGGATGAGTGGCCTTGGGCTTGTCCTGCAAGCCCTGGGGCCTTGCTTTCATCATCTGTAAAAAGGACCTTGGTAACAAACACCCCGTATGGCAAGCTGGAGTCTCCGGAGGGCCCAAACGGTTACCACCACGCTCTGCTGCTCACCAAAAGGTCGCAGGTTTGAGCCTACTCTCAAGTGCCTCGGAATAAAGTCCTAGTGATGTGTTTCCAAAAAAAAAAAAAAAAACAGCCCCTGAAACTCCTACATCACACAGCTTTATTCTGACCCACACAGGGTCACTGTGAGTCGTCGCCTGGACGCCAAGTGGTTTGGTTTTGTGGTGAGTGTGACTCCACGCTGAGTTCTAAGAGCCCTAGTGAATCCTCAGATCTGGGGGTGGTCTTGGGGACCCCCAGTTCACCAACCCATCCAAAGGAAACAACCAAACCCCACTGCCATCGATTCGATTCCAACTCAGAGACCCCACAGGGATTCTAAGGCATCAATCTTTATAGAAGCAGACTGCCTCATCGTTCTCCACAGAGGAGCTAGTGGGTTCGAACCACCGACCTTTTGGTTAGCAGCCCAATGCCTTAACCACAGTGCCACCAGAGTGCCTCACCAACTCATGTTGTTATTGTTATATGCCGTCGAGTTCGAGTCAGCCCCCACTCATAGCAACCCCTCCTTGGGTTTCTGATGCAGTATCACTACGGAAGTAGAAGATTGCCCAACCTTCCTTCCGAGGAGTTGCTGTTGGGTTTGAACCGCCAGCCTTCTGGTTAGCAGTCAAGTGCCTTAGGCACTGCGCTACCAGAGGCCCCCACCAAGGCCTTTTTATGCAAATAGCAGATGCTGCCCCATGTAGGAAGGCTGCATCTGTGGGGACACTGTGACCCCAAATAAGCAGGTGGGTGATGTCGGTGTCCCCGTGCGTGGGCTCCCCGGGGCACCCCTGCCCCACCCGTGCACTCCTCCCGGTCACCTTCGGGGCAGAGAGGATACAGGTCTCTATGTTGGCACCCACGATGTAGCCAGCGATGTCAAAGTTGATACGAATGAACTTTCCCTGAGAGGAACGGGGGTGGGGAGGCTGAGCCCAGAAGAGCACGCCCCCCCCACCTCCCAGAGCCGAGAGCTGCCCTTGACTTTCTCCCTTGAATGCACTCCAGGCCCGAGTGCCTCAGTGAGGAGATCTCAGGAATCCAAGGCCCCGGCCCCTGGGACGTCTTTCCTCAGCCCCTTCTCTCTCAGACCAGGAGTCTCTACTCCCACAGTCCCTCCTCCATCAGTCTGGGCCCCCAGTGCCCTCCTCCCTCAACACACCCACACATCTCGGCCCCACTATCCTCCCTACTCGCCCAGCCCATTTCTAGGACATAGCCAGTCCCTGCCCTGCCCCGGCACTTACGAATCGAGAAGAGTTGTCATTCTTCACCGTCTTGGCGTTGCCGAAGGCCTCCAGGACGGGGTTGGCCTGAAGGAGCTGCCGTTCCAGCTCACCCTACCGGGGCATGTGGGATGGTGCATCAGTGAGAATCCAGGTGGGGGGGCTGGTCCAGTTTGGGGACATGTGTGCATGTTTACAGCGGCCTGAGCACCTGTGTGTGACAGGCCTTTGTGTGTTCTGGGTGTGCCATTTCCCCACATCCAAGGCTTGCCCACCCATCCATTGTGAGGTGAACAGAGAAACATCTCCAACTATACAGTTGAGTGGAAAAACAAAACAACTTACAGAACACTCATAACAAGGCTGGGAGCCCATTATTAAAATAAATAAATAAAAAATACCACAGAACAAGTCTTAATTCTACAGATATATACGTGTTTGTGAATGCACAGAAAAAGGATTACAAGGATGTGCACCAAACTGTCAACAGCGTAAACCAATCTAAAGTGGAGGGACCGAGAGGAAGAGGAGCGATTTCACCGTACTGGGCTTTTTGTTGTTGTTATCGGGTGTGTGTGCTCATCTAATGCCTGTGGAATGTTTAACTGTAAGGTGGGGGAATTGAGAGGAGGAAGAGGAGGGATTTCACCATATTTGACTTGTTGTTGTTGTTACCGGGTGTGTGTGCTCATCTAATGCCTGTGGAATGTTTAACTGTAAGGTGGGGGAATTGAGAGGAGGAAGAGGAGGGATTTCACCATATTTGACTTGTTGTTGTTGTTACCGGGTGTGTGTGCTCATCTAATGCCTGTGGAATGTTTGAGTAGCAGTCAGACGGGAGCCACAGGTGGTTCTGAGCAGAGGAGGGATGAGATTGAACTTTCCTGTTAACAGGAGGTGCTCAGTAAATGCTCTCCCTTTCTCAACTAAGCTAGGAGCCCGAAAAGTATATTACAGGTAGTCCCTGACTGCCAGTGGGGCACCATTCTGACAAACAGCCCTCTCGTAAGCCTATTCTCATGTAAGCAGAATACCTCATTTTTTGTTTTAGTTTTCATTTATTGCCTTTTACTACTGGCATCTTTATAGATTCGATCTTTGTCTTTGGGGTTGGAAGCATTACACCTGAGAACGGTAACATTAGCAAATCATGCAGCATTAGTGTTGTACATATTACTAACAATAGGATGTACAAAACAGTAAACATGGGCAGTCGTAAACAGATCACTGTAAATGGAATGCGTCCATTTAATACATGTCTGTGCCTGTCAAAGGGGCCCAACACATAGTAGGTACGTGAATGGCAATCCCCCTGCTGCCTTCCTAAGCAGGTTCTCAAGGGCACTGAACACTTCTTTCTACTCCCTGTGAGCCCTCAGAGCCTAGCCTGGGCCAGGCACCCAGTAGGTCTACAATAAATGGCTGTGTAGGTCTCTGGGTTGTGTGACTACACAGGGTCTATGGTTACATGGACTTAGTAGGTTAGCAATAAATGGGAGTTTTTGGTCTCTGGGTTGTCTAATGCTGTTATCTGTGGGCCAGTCTGTAGGCACACAGTAGGGCTGCCATAAATGCCAGTGTGGGCACAGGTTGCATGTACACAGCAGAAGTGCTGTAAATGACA
>NW_006922353.1:798315-810094 GCF_000298275.1 Orycteropus afer afer
GGGCTTTACGTCCAGGAAGACTGACAGCCTTGGAGACCCTGTGGGGCAGTTCCACTCTGTCTTGTAAGGCTGCAATGAGTCAGAATCGACTCTGTGACACACCAGCTTGTGCCAGGCTCTATGCCAAGTGACAATGGAGATAAGATCTGGCCCTTTCCTCTCTGTAGCCAGCCTGCCCCCGCTCCCAGCTCTCTGTCAGGCACAGAGCAGGTGCTCGAATGTGCAGCCAGAAGGAAGCGTCCCATCAGCTGTGGCCCTCTGCGGGGGAGGCAGGGAATTAATTACTGGAAGGTGCCCCAAAGCTGCATGCACATAGTAGGCCCACATCAGTGGCAGAATGGGTTCCTGGCAGGTGTGACCACTGGCGCTTTAGACCCTGCCTGTCAGGACAACAGTGGGCTGAGGTGGCGGGGACGGCATGAAGTACGGGAAGAGGCAAGACTCCACTTACAGGGACGCCCGGCTCCTTCCGGCCCTTTGGCGATGATGCCACGTGGGCGAGGTATTGGATAACCTTCTTGGTGTTCTCTGTCTTCCCGGCACCAGACTCCCCGCTATGGAGGGGACACGGGGAAGCAGAGATGGTAAGTAATGAAGCCAGATGAGCCCTCCCCCCGCAACCTACCCAGTCCAGAGCCATGCCCAGCAGGCTCCCACCTCCTCCAGGGAGTCTTCTTGGATTACTCACGTGCACAGAATGGATTGATCCTCACGATCTGTAAGGGACAGAAGGAGGGGACATGTCACCTGATGGTCCCTCCAGCAGGACCCTGACACCTGCTTTTCAATATCATTCCCCCAGGGTAGGGAAAAGGTAGGGTTAGGTGGGTGACACCTCTGTTGGCGTAGAGCCTAAGGCACTTGACTGCTAACCAGAAGGCTGGCGGTTCAAACCCACCAGCCACTCCTCAGAAGGAAGGTTGGGCAATCTACTTCCATAGAGATACTGCCTCAGAATCCCCAGGAGGGGTCGCTATGAATCAGATTCCACTTGATGGCAGTGACTTTTGTTTTGTTTTTTTAATTAGTTAAAAACGATTATAAAAATAAACAAATATAACAAATTACATCTTATAACCAAATTAAACGAGCATTATCTAGCAACCTCTCCTTAGGTTTCCCAGGTGGTATCAATATGGAAGTAGATTGCCCAACCTTCCTTCCGAGAAGTAGCTGGTGGTGGGTTTGAACCGCCAGCCTTCTGGTTAGCAATCAAGTACCTTAGGCACTGCACCACCAGAGCTCCCGATACAATATACACTTTAATAAATATTCATTGGATCCCAAATATTTATTGGTTTATTAAAATACATGCTACATAATAAATATATAATGAGCGTATTATATATATTACGTAAGCTAATTGTGTAGTTTCATGGATCATAAATGCTTGAGTCAATGTTCTAGAAGTCACTCCCTTGAGAGGAATTGCATGCAGGAATTGCCTGGCACCCACTGGCCACCCAAGGATGCTCGTGGAGAGACGGGATGAACATAGGGGCAGATGAATGGGGTCTAGGTCTGGTAGGACAGGCACCCATTTAGTGCCCCTGCCCCACCTCCCCAAGAAGCCTGCAGGGTCTGAAATGCCCAACGCGTCATCTGACTGTGACCTTGACCCCTGGCGGCCTCCTGCTGCCGTGCACACGGCCCCACACTCACCCTGCAGCATGCTCCGGTAGGCGCCCTCCGTCACCGCGTACACGTGGGGCGGCACCTCGTGGCGTTTCTTGCCCCGGTACATCTCTATGATGGCATCCGTATAGATAGGGAGCTGCTTGTACGGGTTGATGACCACACAGAAGAGACCGGAGTACGTCTGTGGTGGGCGAGAGGGAGAGGGCCTCAGCTGCGCCCCGGGCGGCTGCGCGCAGCCGGGCAGGTTGTGCGCTGAGCGAGCCCGTCCTTCTGAGGGGCTGCCGTGTTTTCACGCTGAACCGAGAAAGCAATCATGAGGGAAGGGCGCCTTTTCCAAAAGACGCAGAGAATCACGGAGGTACAAGGACCCATCATGGAGAGACTGCAGCCTTTGCGGACAGTCAGACCCAGAGAGCCTGGCACTGACACAGGCACCAAGGGCCAAGTGCAAGGCCGTCAGCGCTACAGCGTTCTTTCCGACGGCAGGGCTGGAAACACATTCACTGCCCGTCGCTTGGGGATGGTTAGATGAATTACTGTCTGTCCATACAAAGGACTCCTATGAAGCTCCTGGCATACAGACAGTAACTAGCTCTAAAACATCATCCAGTGAAAGGAAACGAGATGAGAATTATGGACGATAAGCTACCATTCGTGTCATAAGCGGCTGTTGCTGTTGTTTGCTGTTGTTGACTCTGACCCACAGCGCCCCTAGAGGACAGAGTGGAACTGCACCACAGGGTTTCCAAGGCTGTCAATCTTTATGGAAACAGATTGCCGAATATTTCTTCTGTAGAGCAGCTGGTGGGTTCAACGAGCGACCCTTTGGTTAGCAGCTGAATGCTAACCACTGTACTGCCAGGACTCTTGTTGAAAGTGGAAGGGGGTGTATGTTGATATCTTTGCTTCAACACAGACAATCTCTGGAGGATGCTTCAGACCTATGGCCACTGAACCGTGAGAGAAACACCTGAGCCTTTTGCAGATACCAGGCTCCCAGGCCCTGCTTGTACGCTGGTGGGTTTGAACCGCCAACCTTCTGGTCAGCAGTCAGATGCCTCAGGCACCGCACCACCAGAGCTGCTTCCTGGGCTTTGTAGAGCACTCGTAGGAGGCAAAATGCTAAATTTCAGGTTGGAGAGTCATGTCATGCAAATAAAGCAGGTTGTTTTGCAGCCAAGTTCAGAGACAGCTGAATTCTGTGTCTCTCCCTCCTCCTTCCCTCCCCCACCTCCCCCGGTTAAGGACCCGGAAATGGTTTCAGAACCGGTTTCAGAACCATGGGAGCTCACAGGGAACTTAGCACACTTGGAGGCAGGCAGGGAGCTAGCAAGCCACTCAGGTGAACTAGCCAGAGAGCTAACTAACTAAGCCATCCCAAGAGTCAGCTAGCTAAACTAGCAAGAGTTAGCTGCTTAGCTAGTTAGCAGTTAACTACTTAACCAGTTAGCTATTGAGCCAGCTAATCAGCTACTTAGCTAGCCGCTTAGCTGGGTAGCAGCTTATTTCGTTAACCATTTAATTAATTAGCTGCTTAGCCAGCCAGTCAGCTACTTGGCTAGTTAGTTAGTTAGCTGATAAGCAGCTTAGTTATTAACCATTTAACTAGTTAACAATTTAGCCAGCTAGGCAACAACTGGTTGCAACTAGCTGGTTGCTTAGCTAGCTAACAGTTAACTCTTTAACTAGTTAGAAACGTAGGCAACTAGTCAGCTAGCTACTTGGCTGACCAGCTGCTTAGCTAGCTTGCGGCATGATGGCTTTAAGTTCCAGACAGCTGGGGCTCGCCAGAGGGAGCAGGGTGTGGCCACCCCAGGGTGCCCAGCTCCCAGGTGCAAAGCTTTTAACAGGGAGAAGGGTGGGTGGCCAGCGGGGAGCTGAACGACCGGTTTGCTGGGTGGCTGCCCATCCCGCCTTGGAGGGCTGCTCCTGGGAGCTGTCGTAGCCTCTCACTGTGCAGCCTCTCACTGGCCGAGGGCGAGGCGGCCCGACCACATTCCCTGTGAGGGTATCTCATGTCTGCTGGCGCCCTGGCCCTCACTCCCAGCTGACGCAGGAACCCACTCCCCACACCACCCACCCACTCAGCCCCCTCCTGCTGGCCACACCTTGTTCCCAGGGCGACACCCCGAGAACGGGAGCCTGAGGGTCAGCGATTCGAGGGTCAGTGATTCGCAGCTCTCTGGGGTGAGGCTGGGGAGGTCTGGTTGGAAGGGTCTGGAATGACCGCCCCATCCCTCAGGGCTCTGCAGACAGATCTGCGTCTGCATCCTGCCTCCATCTCTCCTCGGCCCAGTGACGGTCCCCTTAATCTTAATCTTGGTCGCGCCGTGGGAAAACGGAAAAATGGGACGCCACTCCCCACCTCATTACAGCTGCTGTGGGATTAAGGCAGATAATGGGTAAAGCCGGTGGCCAAGGCACGCCCCTAAGACACACTCCACACTCAGGCCTCCTCTGCCTGCTCCCTGCCCCCCCCCAGAAGCCCCAGCAGCCCGCGTTCGAATCCTGACTCAGCGGTTCCAGCTCCGCGTGGGACCCTGCGGAAGCGGCTGCCCACTCTGAGCCTGCTGCCAGGCCTAGGAAATGGGCCCTTTAACCCCTGCCTCTTAGCAGGGTTTTGAGGGTGAACACAATGAGGACCCGTGTGCCACCTCAGCGAGCAGACAGCACAGGGACCCCAGGGATGGGACACAGCCCCAGGGGACTCAAGGCCAAAGTGCCTCCTGTGGCAGCGACTGCTTAGGGTTCATTAACCGCTTGACTAGTGACCTACTTAGCAAGCTACCTAACTAGCTATTCGGCTGGCCAGTTGCTTGGCTGGTTAGCAGCTTAGTTAACCTCTTAATTAGTTAGCTACTTAGCTAGCTACTTGGCTAGACAGTTGCTTGGCTACTTAACAGCTCAGTTAACCATTTAACTAGATAGCTACTTAGCCAGATAGCTATTTAGCTAGCTACTTGGCTAGCTGGCTGGTTGGCTGATGAGCAGTTTAATTAACCTCTTAATTAGCTCCTTACCTAGCTACTTGGCTAACCAGTTACCTGGCTGATTAGCAGCTTAGTTAACCTCTTAACTAGTCAGCTCCGTAGCTAGCTACTTGGCTAGCTGGCTGCTTAGCTGGTGAGCAGTTTAGTTAACCTTACCTAACGCAACAGCTACTCAGCTAGTCCAGTGCACTTTCCATTGGCCAACACTGCCCTCCCCACCGCCAGCTGGTCAGCTGACAAACATCTGCTCAGCATGGAGACAAGTGGGGGTGCTGACTCCCCTCCAGCATGTTCTAGCTGGGACATGTGAGTAAGAACCTTAACCTCTCTGGGTCCTCCTCGACTCGATGGGGACAGGAACAGCACTGCTCACAGGGGACAGCCGGGGGCCACTGACAAGTTCGTGCTGTATCTATGGGGCTCAGCACGGACGCTGGAACGCTGTGTATGGCTCACACCTGTCCACCAGCGTTAGGTCACCAGCTCTCCCTCGTCAAGCTGTGGGGAACCCAAACCCACTGCCATCCAGTCGACTCCGACTCACAGCAGCCTGCCAGGTCAGAGGCAAACCGCCCACAGGGCTGCCGATCTGTACATCTTTACGGAAGCAGGTTACCACAGCTTCCTCCCCCAGAGCATCTGGTGGGTTTGAACAGTCGACCTTTTGGTTCACAGCTGAGCATTTTAACCACTGTGCAACCAAGGCTCCTTGCCGTGGGTAGAGGTGGGTGATAATCCCTACCTCACAGCCTTACGGAGAGGCAGGTTCAACATCATCCTATTGGAAAGACAGTTACAACACTGCTGGGCAGAGAAAGCAGGCACTCCCTAAGCTAGCTATTATTATTAAGGCTCAGTTCTCCTCCCGGTCGGCCTCCCAGAACCTCCTACCTCCCCTGCACGTCTCAGGCCCCAGTTCTCAGCTCCCCAGCCACAGCCTCAGCTCAGATCTCATCTTTGTTTTTTTTCTCCCCTGAGAAAACTCAACAGTCTTCCTAGTGCAGTGGGTTGAACACCGGGGTCTGGAGTAGACTAACCTGGGTTCACATCCCAGCTTAGCTGGCTCCCAGCTGTGGGGCACCGTCCAAGTCTGAGGTTCAGTCTACCCGCCTGCGGAATGGGGAGGGTTGCTGCAAGGGGTGCCTGAGCCCCCAGTGGACGTTTATTGGGGGGCAAAGGGTAGCGCCCCACTTAGGGTGTTACCAGGATGTCATCTCTGTTTCTAGAGTGCTGTCTCACCTACTTTGGTCATGTTGTCAGAAGGGACCAGTCCCTGGAGAAGGACGTCATGTTGCTCGGTAAAGCGGAGGGTCAGAGAAAAGGGGAAGCCCTCAACGAGATGGACGGACAGTGGCTGCCAGGATGGATGGGCTCAGGAACAGCAAGGCCTGTGAGGCTGGCACAGGACCGGGCAGCGTTCCGTTCTGTGGCACGTGGGGTCGCTGAGACGGGACTGACTGGAAAGCACCTAACAACAACAACAGGATGCCCCTGGCTGTAAGGGGTTCAAGGGTGACCCCCGAGAGCTATGTCTGCATCCGAACCCCTGGAACCTGGCCATGTTACCTGTGTGGAACGTGCAGGTGGAATCTTGAGATGAGATCATCCAGGTTACCCACGTGGGCCCTATAGCCAATGATTAGCATCCCTCTAAGGAGTCCTGGGGGAGCTCTGGTGGCGTAGTGGCTAAGGCACTTGACTGCTAACCAGAAGGCTGGCGGTTCAAACCCACCAGCCACTCCTCAGAAGGAAGGTTGGGCAATCTACTTCCGTAGTGATACTGCCTCGGAAACCCAAGGAGGGGTCGCTATGAGTCAAGTCAAGTCAATGGCAGTGACTTTGGTTTGGGCTTTGCTCCCATCAAGACCGACAGCCTTGGAGACCCTGTGGTGCAGTTCCACTCTGTCCTCTAGGGGCGCTGTGGGTCAGAATCCCCTCCAGGCAGTGGGTTTGGTTTGGGCTTTGCTTCTGTGAAGGTAGGAGCTCTGGTAGCATAGTGCCTAAGGCACTTGACTGCTAACCAGAAGGCTGGTGGTTCAAACCCACAGCCACTCCTCGGAAGGAAGGTTGGGCAATCTACTTCCGTAGTGATACTGCCTCGGAAACCCAAGGAGGGGTCGCTATGAGGCGGGTCCGACTCGACAGCACATAACAACCACCACAACAAGGAGTCCTGGTGGTGCAACAGTTAAGTGCTCGGCTGCTAACGGAAAAGTTGGCAGCTGGAACCCACCTGGTGGCTCAACAGAAGAAACATTTGGTGACCTCTTCCTGTAGAGACTACAGCCCAGGAAACACTACGGGGCAGTTCCACCCCGTCACATGGGCCACTCTGATCAGATGGCACCCAACAGTAACAAGTGTCACTCTAAGAGCTACACAGAGAAGACGCAGAGACAGGGGACAGGGCGACGTGATGAGAGGCAGAGACTGGAGGGATGCCGCCCCAGCCAAGGACACGGAGCTAAGGCTGTAGCCAGGGAGCCAGAGAACCGGAGCAAATTTGGCCTTGATAATAATCCTTAGCACTGAATGAATGCCTGCAGTCCCTGCCAGACACTGCTGTAAACGTTTCTCCAGCTCCCCAAAGCTGGGAGAGATGAGACAGGATCTTCGTATAGCGCCCCCAGCAAGAGCATGGCCCTGCCAACCCCGATGGCTGACTGCTGGCCTCCAGAACCATGAGACAGGGAAGTTCGGTTGTTTTAAGCGTCCTATTGTTGTTGTTATGTGCTGTCGAGTCGGAACCGACTCACAGTGACCCCTCTGTGGGTTTCTGAGGCGGTATCACTACGGAAGTAGATTGCCCCATCTTCCTTCCGAGGAGTGGCTGGTGGGTTTGAACCGCCAGCCTTCTGGTTAGCAGTCAAGTGCCTTAGGCACTGCACCACCAGAGCTCCCTGTGTTAATTGTTACAGCAGCCACAGGAAATGAAAACCCTGGCTTCGGGTGGGACCATCTCTAGGGAAGTGGGTTGACCAAAGGCTTCTTCCTCAGAACCTGTGAAGATGTGACGTTTCCCTGGGGGACCACTAACCTAAAAAGTTCGACGGTTCAAACCCACCCAGCAGCTCCGTGGAAGAAATTCCTGGGGATTACTTCCAGAGAGATTGCAGCCAAGAAAACCCTATGTTCTACTGTACAACCCATGGGGTTGGCAGGAGTCAGACGGGACTCAAAGGCAGTGAGGGTGTTTGTAAAGGAGTATGAGGCAGTGGAAAGCCAGGGCACCTGGAGAACGTGCCAACCCCCTCCAGGGCCCTCGATTCAAATCCCACCTCTGCCACCACGAGCTGAGGGGCCCCAAGCCAGCCCCTGCCTCTCTTAAAGCCTCAGCCTCCTCCTTTGCC
The DNA here is from genome assembly GCF_000298275.1 of Orycteropus afer afer. Taxonomy (NCBI): domain Eukaryota; kingdom Metazoa; phylum Chordata; class Mammalia; order Tubulidentata; family Orycteropodidae; genus Orycteropus; species Orycteropus afer. The sequence goes on from NW_006922353.1 coordinate 806,294, forward strand.
AAACGGGAGTTGAGCTTCATAATGAGATTCTGAACCTGTCCTTCGGGACCCTTAACAGGGCGGATGTGGGGCCAGTTTAAACAGACAAGGCTGTGAGATCCCACCCATCTAAGCTGGTGTCGTGAGCATGACGCCGGGGCCAGCTGCCTGAGTTCAAATGCCAGTGTGAGTTTGTCATCGCTGGGAGACCTGGGTCCAAGTCACTTAACATTCCTGGGTGTCAGATGATCACAGCCGCTCTGGCCTGGGGTGAGCAGGTAACCTATAGCACTCAGAACACTGCTTGGCACATCGTGAGTGCCCAGTGAAGACCTGCTAACCAACCTTTATTACCATTCTCTGTATTACTTTTGATGTTCCTTGTCAATCGCTCTAATCCTGCTGCCTGTTATGTTAAATGGAATTAATAACTCCTTGGGTACCCATAAGGAGCTCCGGTGACACAGTGACTAAGGCATTTGACCGCTAACCAGAAGGCTGGCAGTTGGAACCCACCAGCTACTATGCAGAAGGAAGATGGGGTAACCTACCTCCGTAAAGATGTACTGCCTCGGAAACCCAGTGGGGGTCGCTATGAGTCAGAATCAACTCGATGGCACTGAGTTTGGATTTTGGTTTTGGGTACCCATTGGAACGAGCTTATAAAAAGTATGACTGCTCATGTCACACCCCCAGAATGGGAACGTTGATTCCAATTCATGGTGCCCTCACGTGTTGCAGGTAGAACTGCCCCATACCATTTTCCTGGCTGTAATCTTTACAGAGGCAAACTGCCAGGCCTTTCTTCTGCAGGACCCCTGGGTGGGCTCAAACTGCCAATCTTTATGTTAGGAGCCTATCACCAACAGAAAGCCTGGTTTAAATGGTCTGGGGGTGGAGCCTGTTCTGTGCCATCGAGTTGAATCAGACCCACAGCGCCCCTAGAGGACAGAGTGGAACTGCACCACAGGGTCTCCAAGGTTGTCAGTCTTCACAGAAGCAAAGCCCAAACCAAACCCACTGCCCTGGAGTGGATTCTGACCCACAGCGCCCCTAGAGGACAGAGTGGAACTGCACTACAGGGTCTCCAAGGTTGTCAATCTTCACAGAAGCAAAGCCCAAACCACACCCACTGCCGTGGAGTCCATTCTGACCCACAGCACCCCTAGAGGACAGAGTGGAACTGCCCCACAGGGTCTCCAGGGCTGTTGATCTTTAAGGAAGCAAAGCCCAAACCAAACCCACTGCTGTGTAGTCAGTTCTGACTCACAGCGCCCCTAGAGGACAGAGTGGAACTGCACTGTAGCATTTCCAAGGCTCTCATCTTTATGAGAGAAGATGGTCAGGTCTTTTGTCCCAAGGAGCCACTGATGGGATCAAACTGCCAATCTTTCAGTTAGTAACCACGTGCTTAACCACTGTGCCATCAGGGCTCCTGGGGGCGGGGGTCAGGTGTTGGTATTTTATAAAAATTCCCCATGTAATTCTAACATGAAGTCCAGGTTTAGAACCTTCCCTACCCCATCTGTTTGCTGTAAACATGAAAAAAGGTGACAAGAGCTGGGTAGACAACCATAGTCAACCTCATTATGGTCAATCCCACTGTAATCTGAACAACCACCATAGCAAAGCAGTAAACCTTGGAGCTGGACTACCCAGGTCTGCCGTGTCCAACTGGGTGACCTCGGGCAGGGGACCTGACTACCCTGTGTCTGTTTCTTTATCTGTGAAGTGGAGATAAAACGTTTCCTCGTTGTGGAAACGTATCGAGACAGTGTATTTTACAGTTCTTATAAGAGTGCTTACAAAAACCAATCCCACTGCCTTCAGGTTGGTTCTAATTCATGGTGCTCTCATGTGTTGTGGGTGGAACTGCCCCATAAGGTTTTCCTGGCTGTAATCTTTACAAAAGCCCACTTCCAGGCCTTTCTGCTGCAGGACCCGGGTGGGTTCAAACTGCCAATCTTTATGTTAGGAGCCTATCACCAACAGCGTGTATGACCTGGGGACCTTTAGAAGAATACTTAGTAAATGCTTCATAAAGGTTAGTTATTACTGGTGTTAAATCTCTCTGGGCCTCAGTTTCCTTGTATATAAAATGGGGATAATAACAGACCATCCCTGGTGTAAACTGAGATTAAATGAATTAACAAAAGGAAGGCACTCAGCTCCGAACCCAGCATGTAGTTTTCCATACTCAGTGGTTCCTATTATTTCAGATCCATAAACCCTTTCTCAAAGCCCTCAGGCCAAGTCACATTTGAGAATTCAGAAATGTTCATCCTTCATAAAAATAGCATGGGAATCTACCGTGGATTCTGTGACACCCCCAGTGCTGTCGGATGCAACCCTTGTGATCTAACTCTTCAGACTGGATTCCTCTGCAGTTGGAACACAGGAACTCACAGACCATGGAGTGAAGACTATCAGTGTGTCCCGTTATTCAGGCTGGACTTTTGGAAGCAGATCTCAGGAATGTATTTCTGCCTTCCATAGCACTTGGGGTTCTGGAATTGTTGATCTAGGACTGTAAATTAAGTGGGCAGAACATCACCTTCTTAATCCCTTCCACCAGGACTCCTGATGACACAAATGGTTAAGCCCTGACTACTAGCTGAGTGGTGGAAGGTCCTAACCCACGCACGGCTTCAGAAAACAGGCCCGGTGATCTACTTCCAAAAGGTCCCAGCTTTGAAAACCCTACGGCGCTTACCGAACATCTTAATCAAAGATTCTACAGAAAAATCATGATCAAAAGGGAGAAAATGTGGAACAGAATTTCAAATTGTCATGCACTCCCCGGTACCTGTCTAGAGCCACGGAGGCTGGATGAACTTCTGAAGCTATTGAGATGATCTTAAACCTTAGGCCAAAAATATGCTCTGAAGTCTTCTTAAAAGCAAATGATGGCTTAGCTTAACCAGTGAATAATGTCTGTCTTCACCATTATGTTCTTTTAAAATCTACATAGGATCAAACTGACAGTAGTAACTGGAAGGACTGCACCGGAAACACAGGGGGCAGTGAGTTTCTGTTAATGGGAAAGTCACCACTCAGACAAGGAGGGTGAGGATGGTTGCATGGCTCATATAGAATCCATGTCACTGAATTGTACATGGAGAAACTGTCGAATTGGTCTATCTTGTGCTGTGAGTATCCTCAACAATCACAAAAATAAAATAAACTATATGCTTTGGTAATATAGTGCCTAAGGCATCTGACTGCTAACCAGAAGGCTGGCGGTTCAAACCCACCAGCCACTCCTCGGAAGGAAGGTTGGGCAATCTACTTCCGTAGTGATACTGCCTCGGAAACCCAAGGAGGGGTCGCTATGAGCCAGGTCCGACTCAATGGCTCATAACAACAACAACACATACAAACAAACACACACTCTATGGACCAGTTCCCCTTTGCACCCACGGGGTGGCCATGAGTTGGAATCACTGCACAGCACGTAAGGTCAATGAATCGCTCCCAAGTTTAGAGAAATGGGTCCAGGTCTCCTGGAGGCCTCTGTACCCACGCAGGGGCGCAGACACCGGGTCCCCAGCCGCGGCGATGCCCCTCCCGGCCGGGCGGGGGCGCACGGTCACTCACGTAGATGAGGCCGGAGTAGTACCGCTCGCGGAGGTTGTGCAGAACCGAGGCCTCGTTGAGGCAGGTCAGCTCGGCCATGTCCTCGGCTTTGCTGAACTTGGGCGGGTTCATGCGCTGGATCTGGTCGCGCGGGAGCCGCAGCCGCCGCCCGCTCTCCGCCATTTCCACCTCCGCCTCCTCCTCGCCCTCGTCCCGCAGCGCCGCCGCCTCGAACCCGTGCAGCTC
>NW_006922353.1:810265-829465 GCF_000298275.1 Orycteropus afer afer
CCCGGCCTGGGGGGCGCCTTCCGGCCTGGCACCGACAACGTCACTGTCGCCATGGTCTGCAGGGGAGAAACGGAGGGGGACGGTCAGGGGGGAGGTCCATCCTGGTGACCCCACATCCCAAGTCCCTCAAGCAGTCCCCACTGCCTTCCGTCCCTAGACCTCATTCTGCATGTCTGCAAAATGGGTCAAAAAGTACTTAAGTACCCGGGCCACCCGCCAAAAGGTGAGCAGTTCAAGCCCACTTCAAGGTCCCTCAGAAGAAAGGCCTGCTTATCTGGTTCTGAAAGGTCACAAGCTTGAAAACCCTATGGGTCACAGTTCTGCTGTGCACACAGGGGGTCTTCATGAGTCACCATGGACCTCCTGGCAACTTCCACTCATTCCCCTCTTCATCCATTCATTCATTCATTCCATTAATAAACACCTACTGTGAGGTAGTTAGGAGCTCTGGTGGCGTGGTGCCTAAGACCTCTGACTGCTAACCAGAAGGCTGGAGGTTCAAACCCACCAGCCACTGCTCGGAAGGAAGGTTGGGCAATCTACTTCCATAGAGATACCGCCTCAGAAACCCAAGGAGGGGTCGCTATGAGTCAAGTCAAGTCAATGGCAGTGACTTTGGTTTGGGCTTTGCTTCCAGTGGGTGTGGTTTGGGCTTTGCTCCCCTAAAGACTGACAGCCTTGGAGACCCTGTGGTGCAGTTCCACTGTGTCCTCTAGGGGCGCTGTGGGTCAGAATCCCCTCCAGGCACTGGGTTTGGTTTGGGCTTTGCTTCTGTGAAGGTAGGAGCTCTGGTGGTGCAGTGCCTAAGGCATCTGACTGCTAACCAGAAGGCTGGTGGTTCAAACCCACCAGCCACTCCTCGGAAGGAAGGTTGGGCAATCTACTTCCATAGTGATACTGCCTCGGAAACCCAAGGAGGGGTCGCTATGAGTCAAGTCAAGTCAATGGCAGTGACTTTGGTTTGGGCTTTGCTTCTGTGAAGGTAGGAGCTCTGGTGGTGCAGTGCCTAAGGCATCTGACTGCTAACCAGAAGGCTGGCGGTTCAAACCCACCAGCCACTCCTTGGAAGGAAGGTTGGGCAATCTACCTCTGCAGTGATACCACCTCGGAAACCCAAGGAGGGGTCGCTCTGAGTCGGATCTGACTCGAAGGCAGTGAGTTTGGTTTGGGCTTTTGTGAGGTAGGTTGGTAGCTTGAATTCACACAGCAATGCCACGGAATGAAGGCCTGGAAACCTGCTTCTGTAAGCTGGCTGCTGTTGGGGTGTCATCAGCTCAATTTCTGACTCACAAGGGCCCCACGTGACAGATCAGAGCTGCCCCACAGGGTCCTCTCGGCTGTAATCCCCATGGAAGCAGATCACCACGTCTGGGTGGGTCCCAACTGCCCACCTTTCAGTTAGCAGCTGAGTCCTTAACCCCTGCGCCACCAGGGCTCCTTCCACAAAGACTACAGCCTTGAAAACTCTACAGAGCAGTTCCCCTGGGCAGCAAAGGGCTGCCGTGAGTCGCAATCACAGCAATGGGTTCTTTTGTTTGTTTGTTACTGTGAGCCAGGCACCGTTCTAGGCACTGGGGTTAGGGTAATGAACGAGCCAGGAAAACATCCCAGCCCTGAGAAGCAGCAAGTTCTAGGCATGGACTGTCCATCCTGCGGGCCACTCAACCACGTGTGTCTACTGACCCTTTGAAATGTTGCGAGTTCCACTGAGGAAATGCATTTTTTAACATTTCTCTCATCTTAATTACATTTCAGTGTAAACAAGGCTGGTGGGCACTTGAAATGTGGCAAGTCTGAACTGAGGAGCTGTTACAGGTAACATACACCCCAGATTTCCAAGAGAGTGTACAACAAAAGGAACATACAATCTCTTATTAAGAAGCCTCTATACGGATTGCATGTTGAAATACCAAGGCTATACGGGGTTAAAGAAAAAGTCATAATTAGCATGAATATCACTTATTCCTTCTTCTTCTTTTTTTTGGTAATGTGACTATTGTTGTTGTTGTTATGTGCCGTCGAGTCGACCCGACTCATAGCGACCCCTCCTTGGGTTACCGAGGCAGTATCACTATGGAAGTAGATTGCCCCATCTTCCTTCCGAGGAGTGGCTGGTGGGTTTGAACCGCCAGCCTTCTGATTAGCAGTCAAGTGCCTTAGGTACTAAGCTAAATGTAACTATTAGAACATTTTAAATTACACATTTGGCTGACACTTATATTTCTATTGGACAGCACCGCTCTAAGCCCAGGAGAAAAATAAGAAGATAAAGAGGTAAATTATACAGTGCGTTAAATGGTGAGAAATGCCGGGGAGAAAAATGAAGCAGAGAAGGGGGGTGTTAAGGCTGGGGTGGGGCAGGGGTGGGGCGTGAAATCTTCATTGTGGTGAGAGAGAAAGCCTCCCTCATGGGGCATCTGAATGAAGACCCGGAGGAGGGTGGGTGCAAGCCATGCAGATGTCTGGGGGAAAAGCATTCCAGGCAGAGGAACAGCCAGTGCAAAGGCCCTGAGGCAGGGAGGGGCCTGCATGTCCACAGCGCAGCAAGGAGGCCAGTGGGGCTAAAACAGAGTGAGCAAGGGGGAGCGGGCGGAAGGTGAACTCAGAGACGGGATGAAGGGGGCCCTGTGGCCACAGTGAGGACTTTCTTTTCCCCCAAGTGAGATGGGAGCCAGGGGAGGGTTCCCTGACTACCGTGGGTCAGCCGCACACCCGCAGGACAAGCTCCAATCTCACTGCCTCAGTTGCTCTCTTTGTGAAATGGGTCCACTAGCCTCATCCATTCACTCCCTGAGGCCTCTCGGGTAGCAGGCCTGTCCCAGAGTCCATCTGGGGACACAGACCAGGGTCTGCCTGTCTCTGGGAGCTCCCGGTCAGGGAGTGGACCAGCTCTAGCCTCAGACCCTCCCAAGCCAACGTGCCATGAGCTATAAATGGAGGCTACCCAAGGCACTGAGTGAATATTCTAGAATATACTAGATTCTTCCCTGCACTTAAGGGAGGCAGAGACGGGGGGTGCAGACTGCAGGGTAATCCAAACACTTTCCCGACCCTTCGTGACACCCTGGCCCTAAGAAGTCGGCCCCTCCTCCCCACTGGCTCCCATGTCCCCATTAATGCCCAGCGTTTCTCTGTCCCATTGTCCTGGCCTCTAGCTCCACACACCAGGCCACTTCCCCATCCCCACCACTCCCCCAGAGGTCCCTCCAAACACAGCTCCCCTTGAAATATCTTAAGACCTGGACCCAGCAGGCCTTGTCCTTCCCACAGGGTCTGTCCCGCCAGACACTAGGAGCTGGTTCACGAGGTCTCCCTTCCTCCCAGGTCCTCTCCCCACTGGCTCCCGGCGCCTCTGGCCCCTGAAGCTCTGGGGCTTCAAAGCCGGGGCCTTGCTCTCTGAAAGCTGCGGGGTTCCAACACCAGCGGATGGGGCTCTCCTCCACCCTCCAGGCCCCTAAATTCCCGGGCTCACCCCAGGCGTCTGTGTGGCCTTGACCCACCCAGAGCCAAGCTCCATGCCAGGGACTTTATCCCCCACTCTCACCCCACCCCACCCACTTCCTCTCCAGCCCTGTGGCCTTTGACCAGGAAGAGTTTGGGAGCTGTTGCAATCCTCCAGCCCTAAACATCCCTTCCCTGGAGCCAGGAGTCCAGGCCCCCAGCCCCTCTTTTCTCAGACCCAGGAGTCCAGGCCCCCAGCCCCTCCTCCGTCAGACCCAAGTGACTGAACCCCCAACCCCTTCCCCCTTGGACCCTAAGTCTGGGCTATCCCACCTCACGCATCCAGGCCCAGAGGGGAGGATGCCTGGGTTCAGAGGAAGGCCAACAGCCCAGGTGGGGGTGGACTGCCTCTGCCAGAGCTCATTACCGTCACCTGGGCAGGTGAACGCACCTGCCCTGGGAGGGGCAGAGACTGCTGGCTTGAAAGGGAAAAGGTGCCAGGGATCCGCCCCTGGGGCAGGGGTTGGGGCCCTTGGCATCCAGTTCTCTGACCTCAGCTTAGTGCTTAGTGGTAGTCAGGAATCCTTTCCCAGGCCGCCTGCTTCGAACTCAGGAGTCCTGGTCCCAGTGCCTTCCTCCCTCAGACCTAGGGGTCCAGGCCCCCAACCTCCTCCTCCCTCAGACCCAGGAGTCCCGGCCCCTCCTTTCTCAGACCCAGGAGACGTGGCCCCCCCTCCTTCAGACCCAGGGGTCCTGGCCCCCAGCCCCTCCTCCCCCAGACCCGGGGGTCCTGGCCCCCAGCCCCCTTCTCTTTCAGATTCAAGAGTCCAGGCCCCGGCCCCCTCCTCTCTTAAACCTGGGAGTCCGGGGCCCGGCTGCTCCTTCACCCCAGGAGTCCTGGCCCCAGCGCCCTCCCCCCTCAGCCCCCAGAGTCAGTCAGTCCGCCCCCTCCCTTCCTCGAGTCTCGGAACCAGAAGTATGGTCCCCAGCCCCATCCTCCCCGAGAGCTCGGAGTCCGCGCCCCCAGACCCTCATCCCTCATCCCCAGGGACCCAAGCCCCAGTCCCCTCTGCGCTCGGACCCAGGAGTCCTTGCCCCCAGCCTCCCTCCTGGGGCCCCCCCGCCCCCCGGATCTAAGAATCCGAGCTCCGGACCCCCATCTCCCCCGGCCCTTGTCGCCGCCCCCTCAACTCGCAGACCCCTCGGGGATACCTGGGGGCGCCGACTCGTGTCGGGATCGGGGAGATGGGGACACGGGGATCCCGGGTCCGCGTCAGCGCGCTCGGGTGCAGGTACCCCCGCGACCCAGCGCGGGGCGGGGCCACGTCGCGTCACGGGGGCGGGGCCGGGCTCTGACGTCACCAGCACCTGCCCAGCAGGGAAGGGGCGGGGCCTTGGGGGCGGATACACCTGTTGCCAGGTGGGCGGCGGCAGCACCAGGGGCCCCTCCTCCCGGTGGCAGGCAAAGGTCGAGGCGCAGCGCCCAGGGGGCTGGGGACCCCGGGGTTGGCTCCCACTCAAACTTTCTGGGCCTCAGCTTCCGTCTCGGTGAACTGGGGCCAATGACACTAATCACACGACCTGAGCTCAGGAAAGAACGCAGCCTCACAGTAACATTTCATCTCTCTGAGCCTCAGTTTCCCCAACCCTGGAAATGGGAGTGCAAGGCACAGAGCGTACAGCGAGTAGGACAGGGGACCCCATGTTAGTCACCTTACCTGTGAGGCACGGACTAACTGGCGACAAGAACACCTATTAGGTTCTGCGATTCTTTCCTCAAAAAGTTGAACACTGAACGACCCTATGACCCGGAAGTCCCAACGCTAGGCACAGCCATACCTCGCTATATTGCTCTCCGCAGACATTGTCTTTTCTCCAAACTGGAAGGTTTGTGGCAACCCCTGAGCGAGTCCAACGGCGCCATTTTTCCAACAGCCTGTGCTCCCTTCATGTCTCTGAGCCCATTTTTGTCATTCTCACAATATTTCAAGCTTTTTCATCATGCTATGGTGCCCTTAATAGATACCAAACCAAACCCACTGCCATCGAGATGCTTCCGACTCACAGCGACCCTCACTGGGTTTCCAAGGCTGTAAATCTCCGCGGAAGTATGTTGCCCCATCTTTCTTCCGCACAGCGGCTAGTGGGATTGAACTGCTAAGCTTCTGGTTCGCAGCCAAAGACTGCAGTGTACTAGAAACATAACTTTTACATGCACTGGGGAACCAAAACATCAGTGTGAGACACACTTTACTGTGATACTCGCTTTATTGCGGGGGTCCAGAAGGGAACCCACAATATCTTTGAAGTCTGCCTGTCCCTGTACCTAAAAGAACTGAAAACAGGAACGCACAAAAAAGCCGTACACTGGTATTCAGTGCTGACCATCCACAAAGCCCCCACTGGGTTTCCGAGGCTGTAAATCTTGACAGAAGTAGACCACTCCATCTTCTTTCCGCGGAGCGGCTGCTGGGTTTGAACTCCAAATGCCTTATCCGCTAGGCCACCAGAGCTCCTTTCACACAGAGGTGGAAACAACCAACGTGTCCTTGCACAGACGAGGTTCTAAACAAAATGTCCATATGCTGTGCGTACTCAGTCAAAAAGAGAAATGAAGTCTAGACACCGTCACAATGCAGGTGAACTCTGAAAACGTTACTGTGTGCTGAGTGAAAGAAGTGAGGGGCGACTACTGTAGGATCTCCCGCACGTGAAATAAACAAACGTTTACAGACCAAAACTTACTAGTGGCCCCAGGGCAGAGGAAGGAGGAAAAGGGAGGTATGGCTTAGCAGTGACTGAATTTATAACAGTAAAATAACTCAGGGAAGGACTCAGAGGACAACACAATCTGGAGAATGTCACTAATGTCATCGAATTATACAGGTAAAAATTGCTGGGTTGGCCAATGTTTTGTTATGTATATTTTTTACCACGAATTTTAAAAATCCTGGGATGATCAGGAGCTCTGGTGGTGCTTGGTAAGGCACTTGGCTGCTAACCAAAAGGTCAGTGGTTCAAACCCACCAGCTGGAAGAAAGATGAGACAGTCTGCTTCCGTAAACATTTACAGTCTTGGAAACTCTACAAGGGTTGCTCTGAGTCAGAATCAACTCGATGGCAGTGGGTTTGGTGGTTTTTTTTTGTTTGTTTCAGGGACAATCAGCAACTCCATTTCTCTGATAGGGAAACTGAGGCAGAGAGAGATGAAGTAGGGTCCCCAAGGTCACAGTCAGGAAGAGGGAGAGTTAGGATTCCAACCCAGGCCGCTGTCTGCCACTCTGCAAATAAAAACCTCATTGCCATGCAGTTGCCTCTGACTCATAGTGAGCCTATGGGGCAGAGTAGAACTTCCTCATGAAGTTTCCAAGGCTGCCCAGGGAGCAGCTGGTGAGTTTGAACCACTGATCTTTTGGTTAGCAGCCAAGCGCTTTAACCATTGTGCCACCAGGGGTCCTTCTGCCATTCTAAAGGGGATTTGAGGAGGACGTGTCACACCCGTCCCAGTTAGTGACGCTTAGAGAACCTGCCGCCTATTCTACACCACAGACAGGGACCACCGTCTTTTTTAGAGATTCCTGTGGAGATGAAGGGCGCTCTGGTGGTAAATTAAAGCGTTGAGCTGCTAACCAAAAGGCCAGCGGTTTGAACCCACCAGCTGCTCCGCAGGAGAAGAAGAGATAGCTCCTATAAAAAGATGACAGCCTTGGAAACCCTATGGGCAGTTCTGCTCTGTGTTAACGGGTCACAGTGAGTTGGAATTGACTCCATAGCAGTAGGTTTGGTTTGGCTGCATGGAGATTAAAAAGGTTAAAGGCCTCAGCACACAGTCTGTCTCTGAAGTCTGTCCTCCTGCAGTCACTGCCTTTGTCCAGCTGGTTTTCGTCTTTCTGTAAAATGGAAGTTCCTTAGGTGGTGCGAAGCTAAAGACTGGCAGTTCCAACCCATCCAGAGGTCCTGCGGAATTAAGGCCTGGCAATCCCTTCCATAAGGATTACAGCCAAGAAAACTCTACGGTGCAGTTCCACCTTGGAACACGTGGGCTCGCCACGAATCAGAATCGACTCCAGGGCAACGGTTTTTTTTGGTTCTTGGAAAATGAGTACGTCCTGAGCCACCCTGAATTATTGATATAAGAATTTAAAGAGATTATTTAGCTACAAAAATAAATGTGCCAAAGTACATGTTAGGTATTCCAGTATGTCTTTTGGGTCCCCTCTGCCTCCACCATCACGACTCCTTACTGTGGGTCTCAGTTTCCACACGTGGAAATGAGGCAATGCCATGCCCCAGGGCGGGCCATTGAAGGCGATGACTCAGGTGTTACAGCGTCCAGGCTCCCAAAGTGAGCCTCAGTTTCCCCCACCGATGGAATGCGCCCGCCACCGGCCAGGAAGGAGCCGGTCTCGGCCGTACGCACGGCAGGAACTCGAGTTGGGGGACGTGCAGACGCCCCCGCTCCCAGCCCCCCGCCCCCCGCCGTCCTGTGGCGCCACCAAGGTGAGTGTCCGCGTCCCCGCACCCCCCTACTCCAAGTCGCCCGCGCCGGCCTCCCCAGGTCCTGCATGCAACCCCCGGCCTCTGGCCTCCGGGGACCCTGACCCGCTCCGCCGCCCCCGGCGCGCGGCCAGCCTCGCGCACTCACCGGCTTCCAGGGCCGTTCCGAGGCTCAGGCCTGGGGAGAAAGAGGGGCGGGCCCGTCCGGAAGCCCCGCCCCCAGGAGCGCGGCAGCGGCCAATCGGCGCCCGCTGCGGCAAGGGACGGCCCCGCCCACAAAGGGAAGCGTCCACCAATCCAGAAGAGCCGCTGGCGGGCCGGGCCAATCAGAAGTTGGCGGAGGGTGCCAGCCGTGGGAAAAGAACGGCCCGAGCGAGGAGTTAGGCGGTGCGGGCACGTCCAATGGCTGGGCGCAAGGGGCGGCCGGGGGCGGGAGGCGCAGGGGGCCCAAGTGAATGGGCCGCTTTGTAAGCAGGGGATGAATGGGGGCCTTTGTGAAAGCTGGCTTTGGGGGTGCGGCTGGAGGCCGGAATGCCTGGGTCCCCGGGGAGCCGCCGGGCCGAAGCGGTGGGAGAGAGAATTCACTTCTGTGGAACGTTGACTCGGTACCAGGCGCTCTCCCGGGCCACACTGAGGAGGTGTGCACCATGATCGCATTGGTATTCATGCTTCAGTAACCAGACCGAAACCAAAGCCACTACTGAGTCCATTCCGAGTCACAGCGCCCCTAGAGGGCAGGGTGAGGACTACCCCCAGAGGGTTTCCAAGGCTGTCAATCTTTCTGGAAGCAGACTGCCACATATTTCTCCCGCGGAGCAGCTGGTGGGTTTGAACTGCGGACCATTTGGGGGGGGGGGGGTGAGCAGCTGAGCGCTTTAACCACTGCGCCACCGGGACTCCTTCAGTAAGAATAAGCCTTTCCTGGATTCCAGGCGCTGTGCTAAGCGCTTTATCGGCATGATCTTGTGTAATCCTTAGAACCACCTCCTTGAAAATGGGGCAGTTAAGATCATCATCTGTCCGATGAGGTAAACCAAAGCCCAGAGAGTCATCAAGCTGGTACGTGGCACAACAGGCACTCCGAGAAGGCCAAATCTGGCTTGTAACCACCAGGCGACACCCAAAAGTTAGTTGCCTTAGACCCATGGGAACCTTATGTGTAACGGAACCAGATGTGCCTGGTCATGCACCACCTTCACGCTCGTGGCATATGTTTGATTGCACCCTTGCAGGCTTTGTGTCAATGCGCCTCTTAGAAGATTTCCCCTCGCCTTCCACAGGAGGAGAGGGCCAGGCCTTTTTTTCTCGTCTCAGTCTGGAAGCTCTGTGAAACCCGTCCCCTGTGGCTGACCCTGCTGGTATCTGAAACACCGATGGCATGGCTGCCTGCATCACTGTAACTCAAAAGCCACCACACCAGGACAAACGTACAGACGGGTGGTGGAAAAGTGGGGTAATGATTCCCAACGTACAGATGGGAAAACTGAGGGTCGGAAGAGGCAGGTGACTCCCCAGAGACAGAGAGCAAAGGCTCTGTTAACCTGGAGTTGAGGGTTGCGCCTAGAGCAGGCTTGGTGCTGGTGCACGCCACTGTTCATTGATCTGTGTCCCCATTTTACAGATGCATACTGAGGCGAGGCAGGAGGAAGCAGACTCCGGCCAGCCTGCCAGCCTGGCTTTGCTCTCAGCTGCTGTGTGAACTTGGGCTTGTCAGACATTCCATTTCTTTCTGCATCTGTAAAATGTGATGATGGCATTTGGAGGGGGATCGGTGCGGGAGATCCTGGATAGAGTGGGAGAACAACGTGGAACAAAACTCAAGATCATTAAAAAAAACAAAAGACCAGGTTTGCTGGTCTGATAGAGCCTGGTAAGGCACCTGAGACTATAGCTCCTAGTTACTCTTCAGGCCTGGAACTGAACTCACTCCTGTGGCTTCCAGCCAAACAATAGACAGGCCTATGGGGTGAACATTTACATCAGGTAGGTACACTCCTGGGAGCGATCAATTGTGGGGGAACAGAAGGGCAGTGTTTGCACAGGGAGATAGCAGGGCAGGAATGCATGGGAAAGAAGGACACAGGGAAGAGGTAACTATGGGGAGGAAGTGGGAAGAGAGCTGTTACACTGTGGGGAATTTCAGTCAATGTCATAAAACAAAATGTGTATGAACTGCTGTGTGGAAAATGAGTGTGCTCTGTAAAGTTTCACCCAAATCACAATAAAAATTAAAAAAAAAAAAATCTGGTAATGGTCTCTGCCCGCATCCTTGCCCCTGACAGTCTACTGCCGACAAGATTCTGTGATACTCTCTTCAGGTCACGCCTGTCATGGATGGAATTGTGTGACCCTCAAAATACTCGTCAAGCTGACTGGGCCATGACTCCCAGCACTGTGTGGTCATCCTCCGTTTTGTGATCGGACGTAACTATCCTGTGAGTTGTAAATTCTAAACTCTGCCTGTGGTTAATGAGGCAGGATTAGGTTATATCAAAAAGGATTTGGCTGTTTGTTCTGTTGATAAGTCTGTGGTTAGTGAGGTAGGAGTATGAAGGATGCAACACCCTTACTGAGATAGAAGGGGAGTTCCCTGGGGTGTGGTCTGCATTCCCTTTACCTGCAGGAGAGTCAAGATAGAGAGGGGCCTACTAATACAGAGAAAGAACAACTGGGAGCACAGTGCGTCTTTTGGACCTGGGGTCTTTGTGCTGAGAACCTCCTAGACCCAGGGGAAGACTGATGCCAAGACACGCAGATCTCCAAGGCACACTGGGCCCACAGATGTTGGAAGGAGACCAGGACCTTCTCCCAGGGCCGACACAGAGACTGCCTTCCCTCAGAGCCTGCACCCTGAATGCAGACTTCCAGCCTCCTAAACTGTGTTGTTGTGTTGTTAGGTGCCGTCAAGTCGGGTCCAACTCACAGCGACCCTGCATACAACAGAACGAAACACTTCCTGGTCTGTGCCAGCCTCACAATCCCTGCTATACCTGAGCCCATCGTTGCAGCCACTGTGTCAGTCCACCTCATTGAGGGTCTTCCCATTTTTCATTGACCCTCCACTTTACCAAGCATGACATCCTTCGCCAGGGAGTGGTCCCTCTGACAACATGACCCAAGTAGGTGAGATGAAGTCTGGCCATTCTCACTTCCAAAGAGCATTCCGGCTGCACTTCCCCCAGGACAGATTCATTCACTCTTCCAGTAGTTCATGGTATATTCTTGGCCAACACCACAACTCGAAGGCATCAACTCTTCTTCAGTCTTCCTTATTCACTGTCCAGCTCTCACGTTCAAATTTCTATTAAAGCACCTACTCGTGCTATTTCTGCTCTAGTAGCAGTAGAGAACTAAAACAACACCCTGCCCTACTCAGAACCCTCCACGGCTTCCATCTCACTGAGAACAGTAGCCCAAGTCTGTACCGCGGCCCACGAGGCCCGGAACCATAGAGCCCCGTCCCTCTCTGACCTCATCTGCATCTCTTCTTAGTTTGGTTCCGGCCTCACTGGCCTCCTGGTCGTTCCTCAGACACCTCCAGGCATGGTCGTGCCTCAGGGCCTTTGCACATGCTGTTCCTTCTACCAGGAAAGCACTTCCTCCAGGTTTGGCATGGCGGCTTCCCTCTCTCCCGGCCGGTTCTGCCCTGATGCCATCTCTTCTGAGAGGCCTTTCCTAGCACCTGGTAGAAAAGAGATTCCCCCCACCACACACACACTCCTCACAGCACTGATTGCTCTGTTGGCGGCTGCTGTCCTGTTTGCCCCCGACGTGTGCCGACCCCGTGCACCACCATGGAAGGAAGCACTGCCCAGTCTTATCCCACGGTTGTGAACCAGACCTGTCCCACGGTTGTGAACCAGACCAGTGTGATTGACTTGTTGGCTTATCCTTGGCTGATTTTTCAACAACAGGTCGCCACGCCTTTCTTCCTGGTCTGTTTAGTCTGCGCGCTGTGCTGAAAGCCGTTCAGCGTCACGAGGGTAAGGGGACCACCCAGGACAACCCCCAAATCGTGCCCCTCCTCCATTGCAGCGCGCGGTGCCGGGGGAGGGGGCGGCAATCTCTGCATGGCGGCCTCTTCCTGCAATTTCGGGATGAACAGACTTAGACAGCGGGGAGCTTCAGCAGGAACACCGTTCCCCCCTCTTCCTGCTGCCTCAGTCAGGCGCCCCTTGTATCTGCGGAGCCCTGGAATGTCATTCCTCGCCTCGTCTGGCGCCCCCTTGGTCTTGTGACTGGTGCAAGTGCGCCCCCTGCCCCTCTTTGGTCTGCCTCTGTGTCTACTGCGCTGGAGGAAACACGTGGGGCTACATAGGGTTCATAGAAACTGCTCAATAGCGCCCCCTTCAAGCGGCGCCCAGGGCACAAGCCACACCCGCGGTACCTTAGATGCGTCCGAGAGCATCCAAGCACCACGCGCGCTTCCACTGACCGACAGGATGGAACCGGGGTCTGCCTCACCGCCAGGGAGAATTCTACCGCAAAACCACCACTGCCCTCAGACACTCGTCTGTCTGTCTGTCTGTTTACATGTCTCCCGGCTGCAGTGGAAGTCCCCTGAGCACAAGAACGCTGGTTTTATTCAAGGCTGGATCCCCAAGGTCTGGCACACACTGGTCTCTCTGCAGGTATTTGTGAAATGAATAACAAGCCCTTAATATTGTGTGGTTTATATGCGTCGATACGTGCAAAGCGCTTCGTACAGTCCTGGCATTGGACAGGCCAAGTGAGCAAATCATGACTATTGTTCCTGTTGTTATTTATCGCCCTTCTGATAGCATGTGGCTGAGAAACAAGATACAGAGAAAGTCTGGAAGGGGAAAGAAGCCAGCGAATGGATCGGGAACGACTGCAAGTGAGAGACCAGGAGACAGGAGACAGGAGGGAGAGGCTGGGTGGGCGCAGGGGGCAGGCACTGTGAGGACACCTGACTCCCCATGCGTTTGACTTCAAGGCTGAGGTCAACCTGGTCACCAGTCACTAAATTGCAAGTGGGGAGACTGAAGCACAGGAGGGGCGAACCCTTCGGAGACCCCCCCGGTAGTAACAGCTCACGCTTACGGGGCCTAAGTGTTAGCAGCTATGGGATGGTCATTGTCCCATGCATCCTCCCACCAGCCCTCTGGGGTTGGCACTGCGATCACCGCACTGTACAGCCATTCTGCAGGGAAGGTAACAAGCGCTGTGTGTATGGAGTGTTGACTGTGTGCTGGACACTGGATTCTCTCACCAGCCCTAGGAGGTTGGCGTTTATATTGTCCCCATTTAACAGGGGACAAGAAGACTGAGGCTCAGAGACCTGCCAATTCCTGCCGGACTACATGGGACACACTCCTGAAGAGCGTGGCCTGGGCCATGACAGGAGTCCCAACAGGAAAGAAGGTTCCAGCATGCGCGCGCTGATCGCAGTCTGCCTGGTAACTAGTGATGTCATCACTCACCAAACCCAGGGCCCTTAAGTCGATTCTGCCTCAGCGACCCTGTAGGAGAGGACAGGACTGCCTCATGGGGTTTCCAAGGCTGTCATCTTTATGGTAGTAGAATGCCATGTCTTTTTCCCATGGAGCGGTAGGTGGGTTGGAACTGCTGACCTTTTGGTGACAGCCAACCGCTTTAACCAGTGCAAGACCAGCGTTCATCATCATTCCCAACAGGGGCTTAAATCTGCCTGGTAACTAGTGATGTCATCAACCTGTCCCCCCAAAATCATCCAAACCTGTTGCCTTTGATTCTGACCCAGCGATGGGGTTTTGAAGGCGGGAGCTCTGTGGTGTAGTGGCTAAGGCATTTGACTGCTAACCAGAAGGCTGGCAAACAATGCCATCGAGTTGGTGCCAATTCATAGTGACCCATCCTTGGGTTTCTGAGGCGGTATCTCTATAGAAGTAGATTGCCCGATCTTCCCTCCGATGAGTGGCTGGTGGGTTTGAACCGCCAGCCTTGGTGGTTCGAACCCACTGGCCGCCCACTTTGTGGGAGAAAGATGTGGCAATCAGCTTCCATAAAGACTGACAGCCTTGGAAACCCTACGGGATAGTTCCACTCTGTCCTCTAGGGAAGCTGTGAGTCAGAATGGACTCCAGGGCAGTGGGTGTGGTTTGGGCTTTGGTTCTGTGAAGATTGACAGCCTTGGAAACCCTGTGGTCTAGGGGCGCTGTGAGTCAGAATGGACTCCACAGTGGTGGGTTTGGTTTGGGTATAGAAAGAAACAAAGTTCTGATACATGTGACACATGGATGGACCTTGTATACATTCAGCCAAAACCAGACCAAACTCAACCTCCATCAGTCGGATCCAACTCATAGTGACCCCTCCTTGGGTTTCCGAGGCAGTATCACTATGTAAAAAGATTGTCCACTCTTCCTTCCAGGGAGTGGCTGGTGGGTTAAGGCACGTGAAAGAATCCAGACACAAAGGGACAAATATTGTGTAGTTCCAATTATATGAGAGATGTAAACCCACTGCCATCTAGTTGATTTCGACTCCTAGCAATCCCCACATGGTATCCCATAGGGCATCCAAAGCTATCAAGCTTTACTGAAACAGACTGCCTCCGATGAGTGGCTGGTGGATTCGAACCATCAACCGTTTGGTCAGCAGCCCAATGCCTTCACAGCTGCCCCAGAGCTCACTGCATAATAGATTTGGAGGAGGCAAATTCATTGAGACGGGGAGTAGATGAGTGGTTACCAGAGAGAGGGAAAGGTGGGGTCATGGCTTTATGGGTGCAGAGTTTCTGTTTGGGGTAATAAAATTCTGGGAAAGAAAGAAAGAATGGCAGTGGTAGGCAGTGATTTGAATTTGGCTGCTAATCTAAAGGTTGGTGGTTGGAACCCACTCCAAGGTACCGCAGAAGAAAGACCTGCACTCTGCTTCTGTAAAGTTAACAGCCTGGAAAACCTTATGAAGCATTTCAACTCTGTCACATGGGGGCTTCTTCGGGTGTTGGAATCCCCTTGAGGGCAGCTAACAACAAGATAAAAAGTTGGGGCTGAAAAGGGAGGAGACGGGGAGCCAGGAAAGACTTTGGGCGAGAGAGTTGAGGGCACTTTGTTTTGAAGGAGGAAAGAAATTTGGGGTGCAGCTTGCATGCCTGAGGGGGAGGGTGTCAGCAGCTCGTTAGAAAGATAATGGGGCAAGTGGATGCTTGGCTTTGCCTGGGTCCTGTCTCTAATCCCGCCTAGGCCTCTTCTCCGCAGCCAGGACTGGAGTGGCTGCCAGGGTTTTATTTTTGGTTGCTAGGCTGTTGTTTGTGACACAGAGCTGGAACTGGCTCGGTGACAAGAGCGAGCTGGTGGCCAGCATGTGGGTCACGGATGAGTGATGGGCTCAGTTGTACAGCAACAAATATTTAGTGAGTGCTGCCTGCGTGCCAGGCATTGTTCTCAACCAAGGGTCAGGAAACTTTTTCTGGAGAGTGCCAGGCCAGACTTGGGTCCGCTCTGCCAGCCACTCCTCGGAAGGAAGACTGGGCAATCTACTTCCATATTGATACCGCCTCGGAAAACCAGGGAGCTCTGATAGCATAGCGCCTAAGGCACTTGACTGCTAACCAGAAGGTTGGCGGTTCAAACCCACCAGCCACTCCTCGGAAGGAAGGTTGGGCAATCCTACTTTCGTAGTGATACTGCCTCAGGAAACCCAAGGAGGGGTCGCTATGAGTCAGGACAACGGCAAATAATAACAACAACAATGGAAACCCAAGGAGGGGTCGCTATGAGTCGGAACTGACTCAATGGCTGTGAGTTTGTTTTGTTTTGTTTTTCTACAGCCTAAAGGGTCTCTGTTCTGGTTCCCTGGTGCCGCTCTGACAAGAAACATACCACACATGGGACGGCCTTAACAAACAGGACTTTATTCTTACAATTTGGAGGCTTTAAGTCCAAGTGCAAAGTGCCAGGCTCTAGGGGCTGGGTGAAAGCCCCTCAACCTTGGAGTCCAGCTCTGCCTCCTGCTCCCGGCCCACTGGAGCTAGAGGCGTTTCTTCACTCAGACAGCTGTTTTCTTCACTCAGACAGAGGCTGAGAAGCCCCAAGGTTGACAAGTAAAAAGGCATAATCCCGATGTTACCAATCCACACGGCAGGCCATTAACTTGAGTCCACTGTAAGTCCCAAGGTCGGCAGAGCATGGCCGGCTGCTGAACAATGACACGGCTACAAGCAGGGCCCAAGCGTGCCATAGGCTGGAGACCATTCCAAAGGCTTTTTCTTATATACAGGTTGTTGTTCTGTGCCGTCAAGATGGACCCGACTCATAGTGACCCCTCCTTGGGTTTCCGAGGCGGTATCACTACGGAAGTAGATTGCCCAACCTTCCTTCCGAGGAGTGGCTGGTAGGTTTGAACCGCCAGCCTCCTGGTTAGCAGTCAAGTGCCTTAGGCACTATGCCCCCAGAGCAGACCACATCCCAAAGGCAGCTACTCAGCTGCTTGTGGTAGATCCCACCATGGAGTTGATTGCCAGTCTCATCATAGGGGATAACTACCACCAGCTGCCCAGCCACTCAGCCATCCACTCAGCCAGGCCCAGCAAGTTGACACACAAACATAACCGTCAGCCTCCATCGTAGGAACCCCTCTCTGCCTCTGTATCAGAAAAGGAGTCTTCAACTGAAATGCCAGCCCAATTGCCACTGAGTTGATTCTGTCTGACTTTTGGTGCCCATGTGTGTCCCTGGAGAACTGGGCTCCGTGGCTGTGATCTTTTGGAAGGTGATCAACAGGCCTGTCCTCTGAGACAGTCTGAGTGGATATGAACCACCAACTTTTCATTTAGCAGCCCAGTGCTTAACCGTTTGCACCAGCCAACCACAGGCAATCCATAGGCAAATCAGTGCAGTGACTGTGTCCCAATAAAACTTTATTTACACAAACAAGAGGTGTGAGGATGTATGTGGTCGTGGGCTGTAGTGTGCCAACTCCTCTTCCAGACCCCTGCTAGCACATAAGGTTGGTGGTCAACTGCTAACTAAAGGTTGGTTGTTCGAGCCAAGCTTACTGGTCCAGCCTGGTGGAACCCCTGAGACTATGGCCCCTAGCTGCCCTTCAGGTCTGGAATTGAACCCACTCCTGTGGCTTCCAGCCAAACAAAAGACAGGCATATGAGCTGAACATTTACCTGACGTAGATACACTCCTTGGAGAGATCACTCATGGGAGAATAGAAGGGCTGTGTGTGCACAGGGAGACAGCTCGGGGGACAGGAGTGCATGGAAGAGAGGGCACAGGGAAGAGGCAACTGTGAGGAGCAAGTGGGAGGAGAGCTGTTGCATTGTGGGCAATTGCAGACAATGTCACGAGACAAAGTGTATGTGAGCTTCTGTGTGGAAAATGAATTTGCTCTGTCAACTTTCACCCAAATCACAATAGACATTTTTAAAAGTAAATAAATAAAGAAGGGTGTTGTTGGCACCCACCCCGCAGTGCTGTGTAAGAAGGCATGGCAGTCTGCTTCATGGTGATTACAGCTATTAACCACCCTGTGGAGCAAATCTAGTCTGTGATACATGGGGTCGCCGTGAGTCGGAATCGACTCTACGGCAACGGGTTTGTTTGGGGGTGCTTCTAGACCCTGGCAGTGACAAAGATATAGTCTGGGCTCCCCGGGGCACAATGATATTTACCTACCCACACAGCGGGCAGAGATGGGCTCCACCTAATTCAGATCCCATCCCTCTGCTGCTCAGAAACCACCCTTGGCTCCCATCTCACTCAGAGGTAAAGCAAAGTGTTCACCATGGCCCATAGGGAGCCCTGGTGGCACAACAGTTAAACACCTGGCTGGTAACTGAAAGGTTGGCGGTTCAAACCCACTCAGTGGCTGCATGGGAGGAAATCCTGCAGCCTTGGGACCCTGTGGTGCAGTTCCACTCTGTCCTCTAGGGGCGCTGTGAGTTGGAATCGACTCCAGGGCAGTGGGTTTAGTTTGGGGTTTGCTTCTGTGAAGATTGACAGCCTTGGAAACCCTGTGGTGCAGTTCCACTCTGTCCTCTAGGGGCGCTGTGGGTCAGAATGGACTCCAGGGCAGTGGGTGTGGTTTGGGCTTTGCTTCTGTGAAGATTGACAGCCTCGGAGACCCTGTGGTGCAGTTCCACTCTGTCCTCTAGGGGCGCTGTGAGTTGTAACTGACTCCATGGCACCCAACATTGAACAAGTTGACAACTTGGCCTACAGAGTCCTCTGTCCCCTCTCTGCCCTCACCTCCAGCCTCTTCCCCCTTGACTCCGTTCCCCCCACACTGACTTCAAATGAAAAAAACCAAACTCACTGCCATCAAGTCGGATCCGACTCCTTGGGTTTCTGAGACGGTATCTCTACAGAAGTAGATCACCCAGTCTTCCTTCTGAGAAGTGGCTGGTGGGTTTGAACTGCCAGGCTTCTGGTTAGCAGTCAAAAGCCTTAGGCACAATGCCACATTGACCTCACCACTCCTCACACATGAAGCAGTCTCACCACATGTACACTTTGTTGTGTTGCTAAGCCAAGTGCTTAACCATGGTGCCACCAGGGCTCCTTATGAACACTTTAAATGGGTAAGGTGCACGCTCTGTGAATTACCTCTCAACAAATCGGTTACTCTCACCTTGAAAATAATGGAAGAAAGATGGAGGCAAAAGGGTTGAGACAGAAGTTGGTGGGGGGGTCCCCTCCTTGGTGGGATGTTTGGTGGGAATCTGTTTGCTCCTTTGGCACTTATCCTCTTTGGAAGAAATAATAATTATTATAAATAATTATAAAAAATAGTAATTATAGCCGCCTGTGTCGGGAGGTTGTATGTACACATGAACCCATTCAGACCAGATGTGCGTCAGCCCCAGGAGGCGGGCATGAGCGGTATTCCACATTGCAGCTGAGGAAGTTCGAGCTGGGAGAATTCAAGGTGACATCCCTGGTCACATGGTTAGGGACTGGCAGGGCTGGGATTCGAGGCACCTGTCAGTGTGTCACACTGAGGTGACTTTCATGTTGCTGTGACGCTGCGAGGTGTGCCCACAGTGTTTCCAACACCAGCAGGGTCTCCTCTGGTGGGGCTTCCAGATTAAGAGTCGGTTGAAAGGCCTGGTAATCTACTTCTGAAAATACACCTAGGAAACCCCAGTGGGTCACCACAGAATACTGTCTTATCGCTCGCTGCAGGAGGACTTCCCTGGGTTGGAAAGCTGTCAGACTCCACGGCAGTGGGCTGGTTTTGGTTTTACTTCTAGTGGGGTTGGTTTGGGCTTTGCTTCTGTGAAGATTGACAGCCTTGGAGACCCTGTGG
>NW_006922353.1:830390-839906 GCF_000298275.1 Orycteropus afer afer
GTGAGTCGGAATTGACGGCAGTGGGTGTGGTTTGGGCTTTGCTTCTGTGAAGATTGACAGCCTTGGAGACCCTGTGGGGCAGTTCCACTCTGTCCACTAGGGGCGCTGTGGGTCGAAATGGACTCCACAGCAGTGGGTTTGGTTTGAGTACAAAAAGAAACAAAGTTCCATCCATGTGTTGCAGGTATCACAGTGGCCACAAAGCTAGTCCCAAGCATACCAGCAACCATGAAGGTGGTGCTGGACCAGGTAATGTTTCATTCTGTTCCACCTGGAGTCACCATGAACCAGAGCCAACTAAATGGCTTACCACATTAGAGTTCACCTGAATCACTTCCACACCTGCATACTATTAGGTAGTCACAGTCTGCATTCAGTTTAACAGTCTCTCTTACTCCTATGGAAAGAGGTCCAGTGGTTAAACTTTTGGGTTGCTAACCGTTGGGAGCTCTGGTAGCATAGTGGCTAAGGCACTTGACTGCTCACCAGAAGGCTGGCGGTTCAAACCCATCAGCCACTCCTCAGAAGGAAGGTTGGGCAATCCTACTTCTGTAGTGATACTGCCTCGGAAACCCAAGGAGGGGTCGCTATGAGTCAGGGCTGACTCGACGGCACATAACAACAACAACAACCAAAAGGTTGGCTAGTTCAAACCCAGCAGCTGCTCCATGGGAGAAAGATGAAGCAGTCAGCTTCTGCAAACATTTGCAGTCTTGGAAACTCTCTGGGGGCAGTTCTACACTGTCCCACAGGGTCACTGAGTCAGAATCAACTCGATGGCAGTGGGTTTGGTTTCTGGTTTATTTTAACACCACCAATTTGTGAGATTTCTGTTATAACAGCACGAGGCAGCTAAGACCTCATGGGAGGAGTCTTTACAACTTTTCCATTTTCACTTTTACAAACGGGAACATGGCCAACATCGCTGGTCCTACTTCCTTATGGACGTGTGGGGCTGTTGCTGGTTCAAAGATTAGATGCAGTTACCATGTTAACAGATGTGGCCAAACCACCATCTGCAACAATCCCATAATCCCATTCCCCTTTATGGGGGGGGGGGAAGAGGAGAAGAAGAAAGAGGAGGAAAGGAGGGGGAGGAGGGGAGGAGGGGAGCAGGGGAGAGGGGGAAGAGGGGAGGAGAGAAACCAACACAGTCAGATATTTATTACGCACTGTTCTGGGAAAGCCTCCACCTGGGGAAGGTCACCCATGATTTCCTGACCTCGGATCACACCATGGACTCTCTTGGCTCTTAGCCCAGGCTCTTCTCTTCTCCACCCTCCTCTGCCTGGTGGTACACAGCTTGTGTTTCAAAATGCACCTTCCAAAACCAGTCAGGATTTTGTGAAATTAACCATGCATTTACTCTGTGACCCAGGGTCATGGATTGAAGTGTGTCCCCCCAAAAATATGTCTTGTGGACCCTAACCTGTATGCCTGTGGTTATAACTGCATTGGGGAGTGGACTGTCTGTGCTTTGTGTGATGGTTGGGGTTGTGTGTCTACTCGATGAGGCCACAATTCCCAGTGTTGTGTGTTTGCCCTCCACTTTGTGATCTGACGTAATGGTCCTCCGTCTCCTGTGTTGTAAATCCTAACCTCTATATGTTCATGAGGCAGAAGTAGGGTGGGGTGTGTCTTGAGTTGCACCTTACAAGAGCCTCATCTTCACTCCGTTCACTGACTTACTCGAGTCACCACCTTGACTGGCAAGGGGAGTTTCCTTGAGGGTGTGACCGCAGCTGACATATTCCAGTTGTTCTGGCAAAGTTCTCTTTTGCTCTGGATCCTGAATCCAGGTCATGGTCATCCGACCTCCAGTTCTTGGAACTTGAGCCAGCAGCCTGTCGTCTGACCTGCCGATCTTGTGTTCGTCCACCCTGCAGCCACGTGCGTCAGGAAGAGCCTCCAGCCTGATGCCTGACCCACGGATTGGGGACTTTGTGATGGTTGGAGCTGTGTGTCAACTTGGCTGGACCACAGTTCTGTGTGGGTTAAGCAGTTGTGATGTGGTTATTCCCATGACGAGATCAGATGAATATGTTTTGAGCAGCCAATCCATGGGAAGGGAGTTTCCCTAGAGGTGTGGCCTGCTTCCAGTATATTTACGGACATCCTGGGAAAAGAGACACTCTTCTGTGGATCGGGATTCTGTTGTGCTGCCTACAACTGTCCGTGAGCAAACAATCCACCATTCAGCCTGGAGATCTTGGATTCATCATTCGTTGGAGTCAACAGCCAGTGTACTGCCTGCCAGCCTGAGCTCCTCAGTCCCTGCAGCTGCAAGAGTCGGGAAAAGCCTCCAGCTTGACGTTTGATCCAGGAACTTTGGACTTGCCAGCTTCTATAAGTGTGTGAGCCATTTTTCTAAGATAAATTTCTCTATGTATACATATATATATATAAGCTTTACTGGTTTTGTTTCTCTAGAGAACCCAGTCTAACACAGACGTGTTGAGCTATTTCCTTGATATAACTCTCTCTCTCTACACACACACACACACACACACACATGCATCAATGGTTTTCTTCTCTAGAGAACCCAGCCTGAGACACTATGGTAATGAGACAGAATTAGTGTAGGATGTGTCTGGAATCAACCTCTTTTGAGATGTAAAAGAGATTAAACAAATGAGAGAAGTAGAGATGGGGAAGAGAGATGCCAGTCCACATGAAGATGAAGATGGCCTAGGAGCAGAAGCTCAAAGAGACAAGGACCTTCTCTGAGAACCAACAGAGAAACAAAGCCTTCCCCTAGAGCCGGCACCCTGAATTTACACTTCTAGCCTCCTAAACTGTGAGGAAATAAATTTCTGTTTGCTAAAGCCACCCCTTTGTGGTATTTCTCTTATAGCAGCACTAGAGAACCAAGACACCCAACAATCCCACATCTAAGAGGACACGGAGAAATGACGTGTCCAAGGTAGCGTTCTCAGTGGGAATGTGGAAATGTGGGCAACCATGGGGCCGATCGCTTGGGGACTGGGTAAATAAAAGGTGGCAGAGACCTCCATGGGGTTCTGGATGGAATAAAGCCAGGTCACATATGACATCATGGAGGCCTTAAGGATGAAATGCTGAGCGGGAGAAGTGAGGAAACAAACAGGATCTAGCACTGTTGTTGTTGGGTGTTGTTGAAGGCCTGCCTTCCAATGGGCCTCCCAGTGGGTTTGAACCCCCAACCTTTTGGCTAGTAGTCAAGTGCTTACCCATTTGTGCCACCCAGGACCTCTCCTTAGTCAGTAGGATAATAGGAAACTAAACCACGAGGATGGCTGGCAGGCAAACCTAAGAAGGAAAACAACAGCTGGTAGACCTTGCTGCTGCTGCTTTTTTTTTCCCTCTCACTTCTCCCACTTAATATTATGTCTTTGAGATCTCTCATCTGCTGCCAGTAAGAATGTAAAATGTTGCAGCTGCCGTGGAACACCCTTTAGCAGTTCCTCCAAAAGTTGGACTACCATTAAACAACAACAACAACAACACCTCACTGCCATCGAGCTGATTTGACTCACAGTGACCCTTCCTTGGGTTTCCAAGACGATGTCTCTACAGAAGTAGATTGCCCAGTCTTCCTTCCGAGAAGTGGCTGGTGGGTTTGAACCGCCAGCCTTCTGGTTAGCAGTCAAGTGCCTTAGGCACTGCACCACCAGAGCTCCTACCTTCACAGAAGCAAAGCCCAAACCAAACCCAGTGCCTGGAGGGGATTCTGACCCACAGCGCCCCTAGAGGACAGAGTGGAACTGCACCACAGGGTCTCCAAGGCTGTCAATCTTCACAGAAGCAAAGCCTAAACCACACCCACTGCTGTGGAGTCCATTTTGACTCACAGCGCCCCTAGAGGACAGAGTGGAACTGCACCAAGGGTCTCCAAGGCTGTCAGGCTTCACAGAAGCAAAGCCCAAACCACACCCACTACTGTGGTGTCAATTCTGACCCACAGCGCCCCTAGAGGACAGAGTGGAACTGCACCACAGAGTCTCCAAGGCTGTCAATCTTTGTGGAAGCCAACCACCTCATCTTTCTCTCCTAGAGCAGCTGGTGAGTTATTCAGTTAACAGCCGAGTGCTTAACCATCGAGCCACCACCGTTTCTTGCTCTTTAGAGGCAAAAAAACCCCAACAACTCATTGCCATTGAGTTGATTCTGACTCATAGCGACTCCCTTGAGGTTTCCAAGGCTGCAGAAGTAGATTGCCCCATTTTCCTTCAGAGGAGTGGCTGGTGGGTTTGAACTGCCAGCCTTCTGGCTCGCAGTCAAATGCCTTAGGCATTACGCCACCAAGGTTCCTTTGCTCTTTAGAAGGGGAATATTAATCATAGTAACTATCCCATAGAGTTGTCAGGGTTAAATCAATCAATCGTTGTCCCCTCACTACTTGGCACAGTGATTTGGGAATGCTGTAAGCACTCCCCAGTCTTAACTACTAACTGAAAGGTTGGAGGTTCGAACACACCCGAGGACCCTCAAAGGCAGGCCTGGGCATCTAATTCCAAAAGGTTGCTGCACTGCTAACCCTGCAAAGCAGCTCTTCTCTGCACACATGACTGTTGCCATGAGTCAGAGTCTAACAATAACAGTACGTGAATGGAGTCCCTGGGTTACACGAAGGGTCAACATGCTCGCTGTTAACCAAGAGGTTGGAGGTTCAAGTCCAACCAAAGGCACCTTGGAAGAAACGCTTGATGATCTACTTCTGAAAAAAATCAGCCATTGAAAACCCATACGTCTATTCTGACACACTCCCGGGTGCTGTGTGTCAGAAGTGGCTCCCTGGCAACCACCACCACCAACAAAAAGCACTCAGTACATGTTGGCTGCTGTCATTAGCATTATTACTTTCATTATTATGATTGGCATATTGGCCTCAGGAAATGTCCGTGATTTTACCCCAATGCCACCTCCTCCAGGAAGCCTCCCCTGACTTCTGGAACAGAATCTTGCCCGCACCTGTGGTTTCTTCATTGTAGCCTCCCACTGCCTCCTCACCTGTGAGTCTCCTCCACTGGACCAGGAACTCCTCAAGGACCGGGACCAGGGTCTGTTTCCCTTGGGTTCCTTAGAGCCCAGCATAGTGGCTGCTGTCCCTTAGGTCTGGGAATTGTCTGCCCACCTAAATGGGATGTAGGCTGGGAGGGCAGATAAGGCAGGTGTATAGTTAATGAGTATATGGCAGGCAGTGTATGGTAACAGCCTGCTCGGAGGGTCGGAGCCATACACGCAAATGAGCGTCTCAATCTGGTTTCAGCCAAACCAGCTCTGCCTCCTCCCCTGCCACTCCCCTGCATTCCCGGTCATCACACCTGGCCCGGACCCACCTCCTGGACTCTCTCCTTGGAACTTCCCTACTCCCCATTCTTCCTTTCTCATCGCTGCCTACACCATGCACACATCAAACCCTTGAAAGCATGCCTTTTGATCTAGAGAAGAAGGATTCTTTTTGTTCTTGTTGTTGTTGAAAATATACACAGCAGAACATACACTTCAACAATTTCTCCGTGTACAATTTAGGGAGACTGATTACACTCTTTGAGCTGTGCAACCATTCTCACCCTGGTTTTCCAAATTGTTCCTCCGCCTTTTATATAAACTCCCTGTCCCTCCTTCAAGCTTCCATTCAACCTTTAGAATTGCTGTTGTCAGTTTGACCCCCTAGAGATAGTTCCTTACAGTGCTCAAGGCAGGCACTCTTTATTAATCCAGCTGAACCATTGTTTGGTTTAAAGAAGATTTCAGGGGTATTTTTGGTTGAAGATTTAAGGATTAAAGATGACTCAGGGCAATAATTTCAGGGGTTATCTAGCCTCCATGGTTCCAGAAGGTTTAGATTCCATAAAAATTGAAAATTCTGTTCTACATTTTCCCCCTTTTGATCAGTACTCTTCTATAGAATCTTTGATAAACACAGAACAAGAATTCTTAACTTCTGTGTATATACCATGGACCCCTTTGGCATACACACCCTTGGATATATCCTACAGCCCTCTCCTCAGAATGAAGATTGGTTTTAAAGTCAGTTTATTGAGGTATGATTGATATGCAGTAATATTTTCCTTTTCTGTGTCCACTTTTATTACTTTGACAAACGTTTACAACTATGTAACCACCACCACAAGAGCCCTGGTGGCAAAGTACAGCTGAACCCTAGGGACTGTGAACTATTTACATATTTAAAATTAATATTTTATTGTGAAATATTTCAAACACAGAAAAGTTTAAAAGAATTGTGCAGCGAGCACTCATGTATCCACTGGTTAGATTCTACACTCATTTTGCTGTATTTACTTTATTGCATATCCATTGACTTATCCATCCCTCTCTCTCAGTGGCTCTGAACCAGGGGCAGTGGTGCCCATCAGGGGACATTTGGCAATATCTAGCCATATGGTTTTTTTTTAAGGAGCTCTGGTAGCACAGTGCCTAAGGCATCTGACTGCTAAGCAGAAGGTTGGTGGTTCAAACCCACCAGCCACCCCATGGAAGCAAGACTGGGCAAACTACTTCCGTAAAGATTTACCTCCTTGGAAACCCAACGGAAGTCTCCATGAGTTGGAGGGTTGGGCAATCCTACTTCCGTAGTGATACTGCCAAGGAGGGGTCGCTATGAGTCGGGGCCAACTCAACAGCATATAACAACAACAACAATGAGTTGGAATCAACTTGATGGCAGTGGGTTTGGTTTGAACATTTTTTGATGCTCCTAACCTGGAGGGGGGATGCTACTGACATCTAGGAGGTAGAGAGCAGGATGATAGTCAACATCCTACAACGCACAGGACAGCCTCCCACTCCACAACAAGAATTATCTGCTGGACATAACCAGTCACCCCAGGGAACCAGTTCTCTTGACTGGCAAACTTAGGGACATGGTCTTGGGGGACAATCTCACCAACTAGGATAATAGGGGACCACAGAGCAGAGAAGCAGCCAGGGAGCCAGGTAAGGGGAGGGTCCCATGCCCCACCTCCACCAGGCAGGAAAGTGGGGGAAAGAGAAGCCAGGGGCACCACAAAGCAGAGCAGTGCCAGGGACCCAGGTAAGTGGAGGGTAGAGAGGTTTTAAACAGCTAAGTGAGAGAAACTTGTCTGTTAGTTTGTCATACTATCATTGCTTGTGTGTTGCTGTGAGTCTTGAGGCTGTACCACCAGTGTTTCAAGTGCCAGCAGGGTTGCACATGGTACACAGGTTTCAATGCAGCTTACAGATTGAGACAGACTAGGAAGAAGGAAGAGGCCATCCACTTCTCAAAGAATTGGCCAGGGAAAACCTTATGAAGAGCAGAGAAATACTGTCTGATACATTACTGTGCAAATTTATGAATAGCCCGAAAGCATTATCCAATACAGTGCAGGAGAATGAGCTCCGTAGGTCAGAAGGCTCTCAAAACACGACTAGGAAAGAGCTGCATCATCCGAGTAGAACCAACTCTACTGGTGTGGATGGAGTAAAGCTTTCAAGACCTCCATTTGCTGATGTGGCATGACTTAAATTGAGGAGAAACAGCTGCAAATAACTTTTAATAATTGGAACATAGAATGTACGAAGCATGAATCTAGGAAAATTGGAAGTTGACAAAAATGAAATGGACGCATAAAGATTGATATCCTAGGCATTAGTGAGCTGAAATGGATTGGTTTTGGCCATTTTGCATCAGACAACCATAGGATCTACTACGCCGGGAATGACAGTTTAAAGAGTAATGGCATGGCATTCATCATCACAAAAGATGTTTCAAGATCTGTCCTGAAGTACAATGATGTCAGTGATAGAATAATATCCATACGTCTACAAGGAAGACCAGTTAATACAACTATTATTCAAATTTATGCACCAACCACCAAGGCCAAAGATAAGGAAATTGAAGATTTTTATCAACTTCTGCAGTCTGAAAGTGACCGAACGTGCAATCGAGGTGCGTTAATTATCACTGATGACTGGAATGCAAAAGTTGGAAACAAAGAAGAATCACCAGTAGTTGGAAAATTTGGCTTCAGTGACAGTAACAATGCTGGAGAGCGCATGATGGAATTTTGCCAGACCAACGACTTGTTCATTGCAAACATCTTTTTTGAACAAAACAAATGGTGGCTGTACACGTGGACTTCTCCAGATGGAACACACAGGAATCAGATTGACTACATCTGTGGCAAGAGGAGATGGAAAGGCTCAATATCTTCAGCCAAGACCAGGCCAGGAGCTGATTATGGAACAGACCATCAACTGCTCATAGGCAAGTTCAATTTGAAGTTGAAGACAATTAAAACGAGTCCACAAGAGCCAAAATATGATTTTTAATATATTCCTCCTGAATTTAGAAACCATCTAAAGAATAGATTTGATGCATTGAACACCAATGACTGAAAAGCAGAAAAACTGTGGGATGACATCAAGAACATCATCCATGAAGAAAGCAAGAGAACATTAAAAAGATAAGAAAAGAAGAAAATACCAAAATGGATGTCATAAGAGACTCTGAAACTTACCTTTTAATGGAGAGTAGCTAAAGCAAATGGAATTGACAAGATAAAAGAGCTGAACAGAAGATTTCAAAGAGCAGCTCAAGCAGACAAAGCCAATGACTATAATGAAATGTGCAAAGACCTGGATTTAGAAAACCAAAAGGGAAGAACACGCTCAGCATTTCTCAAGCTGAAAGAATTGAGGAAAAAAATGTAAGCCTCGAGTTGCAACATGGAAAGATTCTATGGGCAAAATATTGAATGATGCAGGAAGCATCAAAAGAAGATGGATGGGAGATTTGCAGTAAGATGGAAGAACAGGCAGACAAGCGACACAGACCCTCTTCAACAAAGAAAAGAAAAACCAATTGACAGAGATACAGAAGATAATCCTGGAGCCCTGAGCTTTGAAAGGAACCATACAGAAATGGATTAGGCACCAACTAGTGGAAAAACATGAACGAAAACAGTGAGTGCAGAGACAGGTGGAGCTGCAGACTGTCAGCTACTCTGACGGGACCAACAGCCTGAATATTTCCCAGTAGTGTTGGGACCTGAGAATCAACCTAAAGATCAACCCTGGTCACCAAGGGCTGCAGGGATGACTGTGCTGGTGACCTATGACTAGGAAGGGAAACAGCAAGGAGGGAGACAACCTGAGCTGTGGACTTTCTGCTGTCCAGAGGACACATCCATTTTGATTGTTCACATGTGGCAGCCATTTTGGATATTTAAAGTGACTGAGGGCACAGCCATTTTGAATGTTTATAAGTGGCAGCCATTTTGGATATTTAAAGTGACCGAGAGTGTAGCAATTTTGAATGTTTACAAGTGGTGGCCATTTTGGATATTTAAAGTGACCAAGGGCACAGCCATTTTGAATCATTACAAGTGGCAACCATTTTGGATTTTAAAGTGATAGCATTCTCATTCGGATTCCAGGGACCTAAGAATAGGCTCTGTTTGCCAGGGTCAGCAGGGACATATGAGAGGCTGACAACAGGAAAGGAGACAGGTGGTGAGTGTATAAATGCTGTCAACTAGTGAACAGAGGAGC
>NW_006922353.1:841061-844192 GCF_000298275.1 Orycteropus afer afer
AACAACAACTGACCATTAACACACATGATGACATAACCCAGAAACCAACCCAGCTATGGAAGTATCCAAAGAAAATAAGCCTACAAGATTGTAAACAGGGAACCAGAGACATCAATTGACAAATGAGGACAACTACAAAAAGGGGAAAAACTGTGTTGTTACGGAACTTCTAGATGGTAGGGAAGTCAAGACAACTACAAGATAGAACGGACTGTTCTAAACCTGGAAAGAAAACTGTATGTCACAGGGTATCCTCAAAGAATAATGATAAACCTTCACATCAAAAAAAGAGGACCAGCAAAAATATTCAGCAAATACTAAAACAATAGCAGTGAAGGAAGTTATAACACGATTCATAAACAAAACGAGCTCAGCATAGAAAATTATATGGAACAAAGATATTGACACTATGAAAAAGAACATAACAAAAATGACAGCAACAAATTAATATTTGTCAATAATCACATATCTGGCAAGGGACTTACCTCTAAGATTTATAGCAGAAGAGTGGATGGCCAACTATGCTACATGCACATAATGGAATGCTATGCAGCACTAAAGAATAATGTAGTGTCTGCAAAACACCGCATAATATGGATGAACTTGGAGAACATTATGCTGAGTGAAATAAGTCATTCACAGAAGGACAAACACAGTATTAGTTCATTGTTGTGGAGGGTCAAGGAAAGGTTTATATATGGAGGGAAACTTTCTTTGTTGGTTGCCAGGGGTTGGAGGGGAGGGGAGGGAAAACTGCAAAAAAAATGCATTGACCCATGTCACTTTAGTTTTGTGTATTTCACTGTACATAAATTATATTTCAATAAAATGCATTAAACAAAAAGAAGAAGAAGATGGAAGGAATACACAGAGTCACTGTACCAAAAAGAACTGGTCAATCTTCATCCATTTCAGGAGTTGGCATATGGTCAAGAACCAATGGTATTGAAGGAAGAAGTCAAAGCTGCACTGAAGGAATTTGAGGAGAACAAGGCTCCAGGAATTGACGGAATACCCATTGAGATGTTTCAACAAACAGATGCCCCACTGGAGGCACTCACTCGCTTATACAAAGATATTTGGATACCTGGCCAACTGACTGGAAGAGATCCCTAGTTGTACCCATTCCAAAGAGAGGTGATCCTGCAGAATGTGGAAATTATTGAACAATATCATTAATATTGCACACAAGTAAAATCTTACTGAAGAAAATTCAAAAATGGTTGCGGCAGTATATTGACAGAGAACTTCCAGAGGTGCAGGCTGAATTCAGAAGAGGACATGGAACAAGGGATATCATTGCTGATGTCAGATGGATCTTGGCTCAAAGCAAATACCAGAAAGATGTTTACTTGTGTTTTATTCACTCTGCAAAAGCACTTGATTGTGTGGATCATAACAAATTGTGAATGACATTGAGAAGAATGGGAATTCCAGAACATTTAATTGTACCCATGAGGAACCTGCACCTTGACCAGAAGGCTGTCGTTTGAACGGAACAAGGGGACACTGCATGGTTTAAAATCAAGGGAGTGCGTCAGGGTTGTATCCTTTCCCTACACTTATTCAATCTATATGCTGAGCAAATAATCCAAGAAGCTGGACTATATGGAGAAGAACGTGGTATCAAGACTGGAGGAAGAATCATTAACAACCTGTGATACGCTGATGACACAACTTTGCTTGCTGAAAGTGAGGATGACTTGAGGCACTTACTGATGAAGACTGAAGAACACAGTCTGCGGTATGGATTACATCTCAATATATATAAAAAAAATCTCACAACTGGACCTATAAGCACCATCATGATAAATGAAGATTGAAGTTGTCAAAGACTTCACATTGGTTGGTTCTACAATCGACACCTATGGAAGCAGCAGTCAGGACATCAGATGACGTACAGCCCTGGGCAAGTCGACTGCAAAGGACCTCTTTCAAATGCTGAGGAGCAAAAATGTCTCCTTGAGGACTAGGGTGTGCCTGACACAAGCCATGATATTTTCAGTTGACTCATATGCATGTGAGAGCTGGACAATGAATAAGGAAGACCAAAGAAGAGTTGATGCTTTTGAGTCGTGGTGCTGGCGGAGAATGCTGAAAGTACCGTGGACTGCTAAAAGAACTAACAATCCGTCCTGGAGGAAGTGCAGCCAGAATGCTCCTTGGAAGCAAGAATGGCCAGACTTCGTCTCACCTACTTTGGTCATGTTGTCAGAGGGGACCATTCTCTGGAGAAGGATGTCATGCTTGGTAGGGTGGAGGGTCGACGAAAGAGGGGAGGCCCTCAACGAGATGGATTGACATGGTGGCTGCTGCAATGGCCTCAAGTATAGCAGGGATCATGGGGCTGCCATGGGACGGGGCGGTGTTTCGTTCTCTGTGCATGGGGTCACTATGAGTCAGAGACAACCCAACGGCACCCACAACAACAACACGATAATATAGTTCTCAAACTCTATGTTCTACCTCCCGGAATGGTAAGTGATGTCTAAGGTTTTAAACCCTTACAAGCAGCCAAGTAAGACACAACTATTGGTCTCTGTTCTCCTGCACAAAAGACAAAGAAGGAAGTCTAAGAGTCAGAGAGGGAACTGGCCTACCGGACTAATCGACTCCATGAACACATCTCCATCGCTCCTTTAGCTTGAGACCAAAATGACTAGATGGTGCCCAGCTACCCTTACTCAACATTCTGACCAGGGACACAATAGTTGGATGCAAACAGAAAGGGAGAAGAATGTGGAACAGACTTTTAGGAATTTAGAAATCCCTAAAGAATCCAGACTGACTGGACCTATTGAGGCTGGAGGAGTCCCTGAGACTATGGCCTTGAGTTAACTGTTTAGAACTTGAATCAAGCTATCCACAGAAGTCACCTTTAAACTGCATAATAGTTTAGCTCAAAAAGTAAAGATTGTCACTGTGGTGGTTATGTTTATGTGTCACTTGCTGGGCCTGATTGAGTGGCTGGGCAGCTGGTGGTAGTTATTCCCCATGATGAGACTGGCAATCGAC
Organism: Orycteropus afer afer; assembly: GCF_000298275.1. Lineage (NCBI taxonomy): Eukaryota > Metazoa > Chordata > Mammalia > Tubulidentata > Orycteropodidae > Orycteropus > Orycteropus afer. The sequence goes on from NW_006922353.1 coordinate 844,077, forward strand.
TCCATGGTGGGGTCTACCACAAGCAGCTGAGTAGCTGCCTATGGGATGTGGTCTGCTTCCTGTATATAAGGAGAAGCCTTGGGAATGGTCTCTAGCCTGTGGCACGCTTGGACCCT
>NW_006922353.1:844624-846128 GCF_000298275.1 Orycteropus afer afer
TAAAAATTATCTACATATGATCAAATAAAAACTCCCAGCATCGAGTCAATTCCGAGTCATAGTGACCTTCCAGGTCAGTGTAGAACTACCCCACAGCATTTCCAAGGCTGTAAATCTTTACAGATACTTCATGGTTTAAAATCAGGAAAGGTGTGAGTCAGGGTTGTAACCTTTCATCCCACTTGTTCAAACTGTATGCTGAGCAAACAATCAAGAACCTGAACTAGACAGAGAAGAATGTGGCATGTGGATTGGAGGAAGACGCCTTCACATCCTGTGATGTGCAGCCGGCATAGCCTTGCCGCCGAAAGTGAGGATGACGTCAAGCACTTACTGATGAAGATCAAAGGCTCCCGCCTTCAGTATGGATGACACCTCAACAGAAAGGAAACCAAAATCTTCCCAACTGGACCAATAAGCAACATCATGATAAGCGGAGAAAAGAATGAAGTTGTCAGGGATTTCATTTCGCCTGGCTCCACAATCAATGTCCACAGAAACAGCAATATGTCAAGAAACCTGACGACGTCTTGGGCAAATGTGCTGCAAGAGACCTCTGTAAAAACGTCCTGGTGGCAGCATCTGACCTCCTCTGACATCAGGAGAGAAGAGAGAATCATGACCTACATCAACAGCCTCTGTCCTATGAGACAGAGGTCAGACATGTCACACCCTCCTACCTTTTTACCAATTAATTCTGACATCAACTTTCCCTTTCAGGGCACTCTCTCCTTCTCCGCTGGGTTTAATCACTCACTGCAATGGCCACACAAAGCTCACAGACAATGCTCATGATTATGGTGTTTATTAGGGAAGTAACAGGTTACAATTCAGCTTCAGGAACGCGCTCAGGATACAATCCTTCAATCAGGACAGTCTATTCTCAGCTGTGTCCACAGGCAGGTCTCTCTCTGGTTTTTGACCTTTCACCCCCGAGGCCCCTTGAGCTCTGCCCTGCTTGGGCAAGTGTTACAAAGCTCTTTCAGTTCTGCAGGTGCGTGGCCAGAGGCACCCCACTCTGCCAGTTACCCTCCGCTTGAGGCACTCAGCTATAGCTCATGGGTCCAGAAGCTCACTGTGGTGGCTAACTTTGGGTGTCAACTTGGCTGGGCCTGGCTGAGTTGCTGGGCAGCTGAATGGAGTTCTTCCCCATGGTGAGATGGGTAATTAACTCCACGGTGGACGCTATGGGAGCAGCCGAGTAGCTGCTTTGGGTGTGTGGTCTGCTTCCCATATATAAGAAGCAGCTTTGGGCATGGTCTCTAGCTGATGACATGCTTGGACCCTACATGTAGCCAAGTCATACTCTGCCAACCTTGGGACTTGTGTTTCAATGGTTTTGAATTAATGGCCTGCCGTTTGGCTTAGTAACATCGGGACTGTGCCTTTTTACTTGTTGACCTTGGGCTTGTCAGTCTCAGCAGCCAGCAGCTGTCTGAGTGAAGAAAAGCCTTTAGCTTCAGTGGGCCGGGAGTAGGAGGCAGAGCTGAAGCCCAAGGTTAAG
>NW_006922353.1:846388-851612 GCF_000298275.1 Orycteropus afer afer
TACCTTCACAGAAGCAAAGCCCAAACCAAACCCAGTGCCTGGAGGGGATTCTGACCCACAGCGCCCCTAGAGGACAGAGTGGAACTGCACCACAGGGTCTCCAAGGCTGTCAGTCTTCATGGGAGCAAAGCCCAAACCAAAGTCACTGCCACTGACTTGACTTGACTCATAGCGACCCCTCCTTGGGTTTCCGAGGCAGTATCACTACGGAAATAGATTGCCCAACCTTCCTTCCGAGGAGTGGCTGGTGGGTCAGCAGTCCGATGCCTCAGGCACTATGCCACCAGAGCTCCCTCAGAGTGGCACAGAGGTAAGAGCACCCACTGGGTTGTCTTGTGCTGTCTCTTGGTTCTGCTGTCTCTGTTGTCACAGCTTTCTGTCTCCTGCATCTAAGAGGGTCCCAGTGCAAGGACCCTGCGACCAAAGGAAGTGATAACCTCTCATCTCTGCTACTCATGGTAGTCAGGTTCCCCCCTTGCCACCTCTAGGATGGCTCATTTAAGCCTGATTGGATGATTAAACTGACCAATCCCCATGTCAGGGTTCCATGCACCTTATTTGCATGGTCCCACCCACACAAAGGTTCCATACACTTTATTTGCATTATTAGTGAGCTACCCAATCCCCTTGGTGGGCCACATGCACCCCATATTTGCAAAATCATCTGCTGGGAGTCCCAAACACCATGGCTAGGAGAACCATACTGAGTACATTCATTGCCCCACAACCTCTTCAGAGCGCTAAGAATCAAAGAGGTCACTCTGAGGACGAAGGTGCACTGACTCATGGTGTTTCAATTGTCTCATGTGTGTGTGAAAGCTTCACAACGAATAAGGAAGAAATGAAGAAGAATTGGTCCCTTTGAATTACGGTGTTGGTGAAGAACATTGAATATACCGACGACTGCCCAAAGAACGAAACAAATGTGTCTGGAAGAAGTGCAGCCAGAATGCTCCTTACAAGTGAGGATGGTGAGAATTCATCTCAATACTTTGGACATGTGATCAGGAGGGACCAGGCCGTGGAGAAGGACATCCAGCAAAGAAGAGGGTCAGCAAAGAAGAGGGGGACCCTCACTGAGACAGACTGACACCGTGGCTGCAACAGTGGCTCGAACACAGCAACTGGAAGGTGACACGGGACCAGGCGGTGTTTCATTCTGTCGTCCCTGGGGCCACCATGAGTTGGAACTAACTCAATGACATCTAACAACAGCAATAACATGTCTTTATCTGGTGGTGCAGTGCCTAAGGCATCTGACTGCTAGTCAGAAGGCTGGGGGTTCAAACCCACCAGCCACTCCTCAGAAGGAAGGTTGGGCAATCTATACTTCAGTAGTGATACTGCCTTGGAAACCCAAGGAGAGGTCGCTGTGAGTCAGAATCCACTTGACGGCAGTGAGTTTTTTTTTTTAATGGAAGCAGACTGGCACATCTTTCTCCTACAGAGCAGCTAGTGGGTTCAAGCCTCCAACTTTTCTGTTAGCAACTGAGCATCTAACCAGTGCGTCACTAGGACTCCTTGTAAGACCCAATTTAAAAAAAAGATTCCACTGCCATCAAGTCGGTTCCAACTCATAGCGACCCTCATTGGATTTCCAAGGCTATAAATCTTCACCGAAGTAGATTGCCTCATCTTCCTCCCACAGAGCCACTGATGGGTTTGAACCACTGACCTTCTGGCTAGCAGCCAAATGCCTTACCCACTACACCACCAGAGCTCCTTATAAGACCAAATGTTGTTGTTGTTATGTGCTGTCGAGTCGGATCTGACTCATAGCGACCCCTCCTGGGGTTTCTGAGGGGGTATCACTACGGAAGTAGATTGTCCAACCTTCCTTCTGAGGAGTGGCTGGTGGGTTTGAACCGCCAGCCTTCTGGTTAGCAGTCAAGTGCCTTAGACACTATGCCACCAGAGCTCCCATAAGACCAAATAGACAGTAGTTACTCTTCCTTCCGAGGAGTGGCTGGTGGGTTTGAACCGCCAGCCTTCTGGTTAGCAGTCAAGTGCCTTAGACACTATGCCACCAGAGCTCCCATAAGACCAAATAGACAGTAGTTACTGTAAAGCGTAATGAGAAGGCCAAGGGGCAGGGAGTTAAAGGAGTGAAGCTACTTGAACAGAAACAAGAAGACCGTTGACACCGTGCGATGACTGTCACCACTGTCACTCATGACGTCCACAAGCTGTTGAATGGGAGCAGGCTTTGCTGTGTACATTTTCATCCAAAATTTAATAAAATATTAATTAAAAAAAGAGAATGAGCTGACCCAAAATGTCAGTAGTGCCAAGGCTGAGAAACCTGCAGTCCATCCGTTCATTAAAATGATCCGTACACATCAATACCCTTCAGTATGTCATCACCGTTATTATTAGCCGAATAGTTCCGTATTTTTAAAAAATGAAAAAATAGTATTTCCTTTTTGTTGTTGTTGTGACAAAATACTCATAACATAAAATTGATCCTTGTGGTCAGTCTGAAGCGTGCGATCCGTGACATTAGGTACAGACACGACGTCATGCAAACATCACCGCTTCTGAGTTCAGGAATTTTCACCCAAATCAAAAGGAAACTCCTACCCATTGAAGGGTCACTCCTTGTTCCTCCCTCCCTCTCACCCCCGGACAACCAACCGCTCATCTACACTTGCTCTAGGGACCCACCTATTCTGGAGTTTCGTACACACAAAGTCATACGATGTGTGGCTTTTGGGGTCTGACGTCTCTCACTCAGCATCACCTTTTCAAGGTTCATCCACATTGTAGCAAGCACAGAACTTCGTTCCTTTTTTATGGGTGAGAAATATCCCACTGTATGTATCTCCCTCAGTTCGTTTATCTTTTCATATGTTGGGTTGTTTTCACCTTTTGGCTATTGTGAATAATGCTCCTATGAACACTTGTGTACAAGTTTTGTTTAAACACTTGTTTTTAATTCTTTTGGATATTCAGTGAAGAGTGGGAGGGGTGGGGCTCTATGGTAATTTCATGTTTAACTTGTCGGGTAAATTTGTCCCCTTCTCAGGGAGTAGGCTCAGCTCCCACCACTGTCATTGTGTCCCACTGTGGTTGCTGCACGTTGTGGTGACACTCGAGGTGGTGCCACTCATATTCAAACACCAGCAGGGTCCCCTGTGGTGGACAGGTTTCCGGGAGCTTCCAGACTGAGAAAGACTAGGGAGAAAAACCTGGTGAGCTGGTCTGAGAATCAGCCAGCGAGACCTTACAGATCACCAGAGAGCAGTGGTCAACTCCCTTGCTTTGGACACGTCTTCAGGAGGGACCGATCGCTGGGAGAGGGTACCATGTTTGGTGAAGTAGAGGATTGGGGAGCATGTAGGAAACCCTCTGTGAAATGGGTTGATGGAACAGGCCCAGTCATGGGCTGCTTATCTGGATGACATGGGACTAGGTAACATTTCATTCTGTTGTCCATGAGGTCACCATGAAGTGGAGTCAACTCAGCAGGTATCTATCTATCCATCCATCCATCCACCCACCCATCCATCCATCCATCCATCCACCCACCCATCCATCCATCCATCCAACCATCCATCCATCCATCCATCCATCCATCCATCCACCCATCTATCCACCCATCCATCCACCCACCCACCCATCCATCCATCCATCCATCCAACCAACCATCTATCCACCCATCCATCCACCCACCCATCTATCTATCTATCTATCTATCTATCTAAGTTTAACTCTAGAACCAGACTGTCCAACATGGTAGCCAATTGCCACACGAGGCTATGTCATGCATTAAATTGTGTTCTCCCAAAATATGTGTCAACTTGGCCAGGCCATAATTCTCAGTGGTTTGGCAGTTACGTGAGGAAGTAATCATCCCCCATGATGTGATCTGATGTGATCAGCCAAGGGGTAAGGGGATCAGGGTGGGATGCAACACCCTTCTTCAAGTCACAGCCCTCATCCCATGTAACGGGAGTTTCTCTGGGGCGTGGCCTGCGTCACCTTTTATTGTACAAGAGATCAAAGGAGAGAGAAGGGAGCAGAGACCTGACTGCAACCGAGAAAGAAAAGCCAGGAGGGAGGCACGTCCTTTGTCCTCAGGGTCCCGGTGCTGAGAACCTCCTAGACACAGGACGACTGATGCCAAGACACACGGAACACCAGGCACACAGACGCTGAGAAGAGACAAGGTCTCTCCCCTGGAGTCAACAAGAGAAAGCCTTCCCCTAGAGCTGGTGCCCTGCATTCAGACTTCTAGCCTCCTAAACTGAGAGAGAATAAATTTCTGTTTGTTAAAGCCACCCCCTTTTGGTATTTCTGTTGTAGCAGCACAAAGACAGGCTGTTTAAATTCAAATTAAATTAAATGCAGAATTCAGTTCTTCAGTTGCAGTAGGTACTAGTCCCTTGGACTAATTGTTTCCATGTGTCTTTGGTTTTCTTCACTCTTCTTTGCTCCATACAAGGAGAGACCAATTGTTGCATCTTACATGGCTGCTTGCAAGCTTTTAAGACCCCAGTTGCTACTCAGCAAAGTAGGATCTAGAACAATGTTGTACATACAGTGTGTGGTCTGTTATACCAGTTGAGCTTGATGTCCCCCAGGACTATGATCCCAAGCCCATGGACCCAGTGACTCACTCCGTCAGAGTATTTAGCTGTGGCTAAGAAGTTATTGTAGCTTTGCCCCATTAGTGCAATTGAATATATGGACATTCTCACAGTACATCATAGAAAATACCTTAAGCAAGCAACTAAAGTTGCTTTCATGAATAATGGCACCCCTGGACACCACGTACCTTCTGACAGGACGCACCGGGAAGGACATCCCACTCACAGTGCGTGTGCGCCAAATCTAATCACAGGGGGGCATCGGACCAGCCCAAACTGGGGGACACTCTACAGAGCACAGAAGAGCCCAGTCATGGCTGACAAAACAGGCAAAGGAGCTGTCACAGGCCAGAGGAGACGAAGGAGATAGGGGAGCCCTGTGGCACAGTGCTTAACGCTCTCAGCTGCTAACCAAAAGGTTGGCCTCTTCCGGTCACGGGTTTGAACCGCTGAACTGTTGGTTGGCAGCCAAGGACTTAGGCACTGTACCACCATGGCTCCTAAAAGAACAAACAGCCCAGGGCCAATAAAGAGAGGCCATCTTTTTTTTTTTTTTAATTATTATTATTGTTTATTGTTCTTTGGGTGCAAATTACAAAGCACATTTGTTTGACATTCAACGGTTCATGCACATT
>NW_006922353.1:852477-853023 GCF_000298275.1 Orycteropus afer afer
GTTCTCCCTCTCTATCCAGGATCTCCTACATAGATCCCCTTCCAAGTGGATGACGGTGGTAGCCGGGCACCATCTAGTTCTTCTGGTCTCATAGTCGTATAGGCTGTGGATCGCGTGGTGTACCAGTCGCTAGGACTAATTGTTTCCATGTATTTTTGGGTTTCTTCATTCTTCTTTGCTCTGGACGAGGAGAGACCCATCTTTGCATCTAGATGGCAGCTTGCTAGCTTTTAAGATCCCAATTCTGGTCATTTTTGTCTTTTTGAATCTTGTTGCACATTTTTCCTCCCACTCTAAGCAGGATCTCCAGTTTCGATCCCTTTCTGAGTGGTTGGCATCGGTACCCAGGCACCATCTAGTTCTTCTGGTCTCAGGGTCCTTGAAGGCCGAGGTCCTCGTGGTCCATCTTATCCTTGGACTAGTTGCTTCCAGGTGACTTTGGTTTTCTTCACTCTTCTTTGCTCCAGGTGAGAGGAGACCAATGTGTTGTGTTGTGTTGGGATGTGATGTGTTGTGTTGTGATGTGTTGTGTTGTGTTGTGTTGTG
>NW_006922353.1:853123-855491 GCF_000298275.1 Orycteropus afer afer
TGTGTTGTGTTGTGATGTGTTGTGTTGTGTTGTGATGTGTTGTGTTGTGTTGTGATGTGTTGTGTTGTGTTGTGTTGTGACGTTAGATGGTCTCTCAAAAGCTCTGAAGACCCAGTCGCACCTCCTCAAAGCTGGCTGTAGAACAAGACTCTTAGTGCGATGTTGTGGCCGTGGAGCATGATGCCCCGACACCATGGTCCCGAGTCCTCAGGCCCAGTGATCCTCTCCCTCAAGGTGTGTGGTTGTCTCTGTGAAGCTACTCCAGCCCTGTCTTCTGGTGCTTCTGCGATATGTGTGGCTAGTTTTGTAGCCCAAGTGCATGTGTAAGATTATCTCCAGCCAGATCTCTCCTGGGTGGAGGGGGCACTCCTGTTCGCCGACCCCCACCTGATCTGCCCACTTTTCTATGCATTTCTCTGCGGCCTGGTGTTTGCTGCCAGTGGTAATGCAGTGTTATGTACGTGCTAGCATTTGCCTCTTGTCTGGATCTTATGTGCAAGTTTCAGCGTCCTTCCTCGCCCCAATGTCATCATGCTGGTCCCAGACTCTTCCCGTACCACCCCTCCCCTCACCCAAATCAACACATGACCCCCAAGTAGTCTGAAATTTTCCCTCCCCTTCCCTCCTGTGCCCAGTGACCAACAAAGTGAATTATCTTCCCTGAGTAAACCTTTCCTTGACTTTTCGCAATAATGGACTCATGCAATATTTGTCCTTCTGTGATTGACTGATTTCACTCAGTATAATGTCCTCTAAATTCATCCAAGTTTGGGCAATCTACTTCTGTAGTGATACTGCCTCGGAAATCCAAGGAGGGGTAGCTATGAGTCGGGTCAGACTCGACGGCACGTAACAACAACAAGATAGTTCACATAAGCTTATAGGAGCTCTGGTGGTGTAGTGCCTAAGGCACTTGACTGCTAACCGGAAGGCTGGCGGTTCAAATCCACCAGCCACTCCTTCGAAGGAAGGTTGGACAATCTACTTCCATAGTGATACCGCCGCCTCGGAAACCCAAGGAGGGGTCGCTATGAGTCAAGTCAAGTCAATGGCGGTGACTTTGGTTTGGGCTTTGCTTCCAGTGGGTGTGGTTTGGGCTTTGCTCCCATCAAGACTGACAGCCTTGGAGACCCTGTGGTGCAGTTCCACTGTGTCCTCTAGGGGCGCTGTGGGTCAGAATCCCCTCCAGGCACTGGGTTTGGTTTGGGCTTTGCTTCTGTGAAGGTAGGAGCTCTGGTTGCGGGTAGTGCCTAAGGCATGTGATCGCTAACCAGAAGGCTGGCGGTTCAAACCCACCAGCCACTCCTCGGAAGGAAGGCTGGGCAATCTACTTCCTCAGTGATACCACCTCGGAAACCCAAGGAGGGGTCGCTGTGAGCCAGGTCTGACTCGACTGCACATAATGATAACAACAAGTTCATCCACGTTGTAAGAGGATTTGTGTATTCTTCATCATTCTTTAATGTTGCGTGGCATTCCATTGTGTGAATGTACCATAGTTTGCTTATCCATTCATCTGCTGATGGGCATTTAGGTTGTTTTTATCTCTTTGCTGTAGTGGATTGTGCCGCAATGAACAGGGGTGTGCATATGTCTGTCTGTTTGGTCCTGTCTCCTACCTCTTTAGGGTATATTCCTAGTAATGGAATTGCTGGATCAAATGGTATTTTGATTTTCAGTTTTTTTAAGCAAACACCACACCATTTTCCACAATGGTGGTACTATTTTGGAGCCCCACCAAATCAGAGGCCATCTTTGACATAAGGAGCCCTAGTGGTGCCAAGTTAGCTCAGCTGCTAACCGAAAGGCTGCAGGTTCAAACCCACCTGGCAGCTTATCAGGAGAAGGATGTGGCAATCTGCTCCTATAAAGATTGTAGCCTAGAAAACCATGTGGGGCAGTTTTCCTCTGTCACAGGGGTCACTGAGTCAGAATCAACTCAATGACCAGCACACAGCAATATCTTTGCCTCATTTATGTAACCAAGACCTAGAGCGGATTTTGCTCTTCTGGACAAACCCAGACAAATACATCTCACGCTGAGAAGAAGAAACTGTCGCCTCAGTGTCTGTGGTACAGAAAGAAGCAGGAGTTGGCTTCCTGAAAGATTGAAAGCCTTGGAACCCTACAAGGCAGTTCCACCCTGTCCTATAAGGTCCCTATGAGTTAGAATTCAACTCGACAGCAGCGGGTATTTTGGTACTTGTTTTTTGGTTCTAGCCATAGTCTTTGTAATTTCTACCTTATGACTGGGGAGGGGCTATGCAAATGAGGTGCTTGTGACCCACCAAGGGGATTGGATGTTGTTGTTAAGTGCCGTCGAGTCATTTCCGACTCATAGCGACCCCATGCACAGCAGAACGAAACA
>NW_006922353.1:855959-861615 GCF_000298275.1 Orycteropus afer afer
TACACGTCATCTAATGTCCTGACTGCTGCTTCCATTGGCATCGATTGTAGAACCAAGCAACGTGAATTCTTTGACAACCTCAATCTTCTCTCCACCCTGGGATTGGATAGCTTGGTAATAATGTTAATAAGGTGCATGGCATCCTTGTCAGGGTGTGACTATGCAAATAAGGTGTTTGGAACCCTAAGGAGGGGATCCGGTCACTTTTGCTCTCCCACCAGGTTTACAAGAGAGCCAATCCCAAGGCACAGAGGGGACCTCACTCCTACCAAGAAGAGAAGGGAATGGAGGCATTCTTTGGACCTGAAATTCCTGTGCTGAGAACCTCCTTGACCCAGGAGATAGAGAGAAAGAGAGAGGAAACTGTAACAGCAAAGACGGCGAGAAGCAATGGCCAAAAAATGAGAACAGCAGAGTTAGCAGAACCTGGAGACCAGCAGGAGACGGTGCGGTGGCTTCCTGGCCCGTGGAGTGAGAGACCTGAGCAAGCAGGAGGCTTCCTGGAGGAGTGGGCTGCCTCCGGGCATTTCCCTGAAGGACTAGAAGACCTTTGCAACGCTTGTCCAAGCAGGACAGAGGCCAAGCCAAGGGGCTGGGGGCCAGAAAGAGACCTGCCTGTGGGCACAGCCGAGAAGAGGCTGTCCTGAGCAAAGATCTGTCTCCCGAATCGTTCCTGAACGTGAGTTATGACCTGTTACTTCCCTAATCAACCGTATAACTGGGAGCATTGTCTGTGAGTTCTGGGTGGCCATTACAATGAATTATGGAACCCAGCAGAGTAGAGAGTGCTGTGGGAGGGACAGGTGATGTCAAAATTGGTCAAAAGGTTGGAGGGTGGAGGCTGTGGTTGCTAACGGTGATTCTCTCTCCCCCTTGTGAAGAATGAGGAAGTCAGATGCCTCCCTCATGGCATTTGTACAGTGTCCTAAGATGTGGGACAGGTGTTCTCGTGGTGCAGTGTTTAAAGCACTTAGCTTCTAACCAAAAGAGCAGCAGTTTGAACCCACCAGCTGCTCCATGGAAGAAGGATGAGGCAGTCAGCTTCCATAAAGATTGACAGCCTTGGAAACCCTGTGGTGCAGCTCCATTCTGTCCTCTAGGGGCGCTGTGAGTCAGAATAGACTCCACGGCAGTGGGTGTGGTTTGGGCTTTGCTTCTGTAGATTGACAGCCTTGGAAACCCTGTGGGGCAGTTCCACTCTGTCCTCTAGAGGCGCTGTGAGTCTGAATCAATTCCAGGGCAGTAGATTGCCCAACCTTCCTTCCGAGGCGTGGCTGGTGGGTTTGAACCGCCAGCCTTCTGGTTAGCAGTCACGTGCCTTAGGCACTACACCACCAGAGCTCCTACCTTCACAGAAGCAAAGCCCAAACCAAACCCAGTGCCTGGAGGGGATTCTGAGCCACAGCGCCCCTAGAGGACAGAGTGGAACTGCACCACAGGGTCTCCAAGGCTGTCAGTCTTGATGGGAGCAAAGCCCAAACCACACCCACTGGGAGCAAAGCCCAAACCAAAGTCACTGCCATTGACTTGACTTGACTCATAGGGACCCCTCCTTGGGTTTCTGAGGCAGTATCACTATGGAAGTAGATTGCCCAACCTTCCTTCCCAGGAGTGGTTGGTGGGTTTGAACCGCCAGCCTTCTGGTTAGCAGTCAGATGCCCGAGGCACTACAATTCAGGTTCAGGAATGACTCGGGACACTGTCCCTTGATCAGGCTGACAGCCTCTTCTCAGCCGTGCCCACAGCAGGTCTCTCTCTGGCCTTCAGCCCCTCAGCCTGCTCTCTGCCCGGCTCTGGCAAGTGTTGCAAAGCTGTTGAGCTCTGCCAATACGTGTCCAGAGGCACCCAACTCTGCCAGGAAGCCTCTTGGCCTGAAGGCACGCAGCTCTTTCCCTCCTGGGCTGGGAAGCCCACTACATCATCTCCTGCCAGTCTCTGGTTTCTGCTGCCACTGGTTCTCATCCACACTTCTCTCCACTTCTGTCTTGTGACATCTCTGTCTCTTGGGTTAAGGAGGTTCTCGGCGCAGGGACCCCAGGTCCAAGGGACACTCTTCACCTCAGGCTCTTCTTTCTTGGTGGCACTGAAGTTCCCTCTGCTCTGGGATTGGTTCTCTTGGAAGGCTAGCAAGATGACAAAACCGACCAATGCTCTTGTTAGGGTTATTTATTTATACCTTATTTACAGGGTTCCACTCCACACAAGGGTGTCATGCACCTTATTTGTATTATTAGCAAGCTGTCCAATCCCTTTGGTGGGCCACACAACCTCATTTGCATAATCCCACTTAATCATTTGGTGAGAGTTTCAAGACCATGGCTAGAAAGGCCATCTAAAAGTGACCCATTTCACCACAAATGTCTACCCTCCCTTGTCCTTGTGTCTAAATTTCACCCATCCATCAAAACCCAGGAAGCTCTGGTGGCATAGCACCTAAGGCATTTGACTGCTAATCAGAAGTCTGGAGGTTCAAACCCACCAGCCACTCCTCGGAAGGAAGATGAGGCAATCTACTTCCGTAGTGATACTGCCTCAGAAACCCAAGGAGGGGTCACTATGAGTCAGATCCAACTCGATGGCAGTGAGTATCAAAACCCAGTTCAAATCCTGACTCTTCCTTAAAGTTCTTCCTGATGCTCCGTCCTCACTAATCTTGGTGATTCTAATCTGTCTACCAGAGCTCCATAGCTTTCTCTTCCAGGCCTGATTACATGCAGACTTATAGTCTAGTTATTTTTGTTCACGTTTCGTAATCATCCTCTTAGTATATGAACTTGCTGGGGCCAGCATCAGGCCTTAGACAGCCTCTGCATTGATATAAAGAAAGTGCTCACTGTACATTTTCGGAATATGTTCCACAAACGTTTATTGACCACTTACTAATGGCAACCCTATGCCAGCACCTGTGCTAGGGACACAGTGATGCATCAGACAAAAATCCACGTCCTTATGGATTGTGCGGAGGGGAGACGATACACAAGGTTAATAACTCAGATGGTGACACAAAACATAAAACTGAGCAGGGGGGCAGGAAGTGAGGGGTCACTCCCTTAGGTTGGGTGACCTGGTGAGATTTCTCTGCACAAGTGACGCGTGAGTCACAGCTTGAAGGACACCAGTTAACCACATTCTTCTGTGAATAAAGTACAGGAACTACATTGCCCGGCATTTATGACATTTAACTTGGCATCTGAGAGGTGTTTAATTTGTTATTTTTCTCCTGCTCATTTCCTGGTTTGAAACCAGTGGGATTAAGAGGGAGTACAGCCCAATGCCTGCGAGGTGTGGTTCTCGTGTCTGGTTTCATTCACTCAGTATCATGCATTTAAGATCCATTCATTTTATTGTGTGCATTGGTAAAATTGTCCTTTTTTTGTGTGATTGTGTTTTAAGTGTAGCCTTTTCACTGAGTATTCCTTTAAAGAGACTCGCTAAGCATTTACCCAGGAACCCATGTGGTGCTGTAACCCACTAGCTGCTCCATGCAAGAAAGATGGGGCAGTCTGCTTCCGTAAGGTTTACAGCTTTGGAAACCCAATGGGGACTATGAGTCGGAATCAACTCGATGGCAGTGAGTTTGGTTTGGTTTGAGTGGTGCCATGGTGTTTCGGTTACCTAAAAAAAAACCACAAAAAACAAACACACTGCTGTTGAGTCAGATCCGACTCACAGCAACTCCTCCTTGTGCTTCCCAGGCGGTATCATTACGGAAATAGACTGCCCAACCTTCCTTCCGAGGAGTGGCTGGTGGGTTTGAACCGCCAGCCTTCTGGTTAGCAGTCAAGTGCCCTAGGCACTGAGTCCCCAGAGCCCCCTTCGGTTACCTAGTGCTTCTATAACAGATATACGACAAATGCGTGGCTTGAACAAACAGGAGTTTCTTCTCTCAGAGTTTTGGAGGCTAGAAGTCCAAATTCAAAGTGCCGGCTCTAGGGGCCAGGTGAAAGCCCCTCGACCTTGGGCCTCGACCTTGGGCTTCAGCTCTGCCTCTTGCTCCCAGCCCACTGGAGCCGCAGGCTTCTCTTAACTCAGACAGCTGCTGACAAACCCAAGGTCAACCAGTAAAACGGCACAGTCCCGAGATTATCAAGCAATATGCCAGGCTACTAATTCAAGTCCATTAACGGCAGACAACATGGCAGGCCATTGAGATGAAGTCTCAGCTACACGCAGGGTTCCAAGTGTGCCAGAAAGTTCCAGAGACCCTTCTCGAAGCTGCTCTTTGTAAACTGGAAGCGGACCATGTTCCTAAGGTAGCTCCTCAGCTATTCCAGTAGATTCCACCATGGAGTTGATTACCGGTCTCATCATGGGGAATACTACCCCCAGCTGCCCAGCCATTCTAAACCAGGCCCAGCCAAGGTGCCACATAACCTCAACTACCACACATGGTTAAGCCCTCAGCTGTTAACCAAAAGTTGGCAGTTTGAACCCACCCTGTGGCTCTGTGGGAGGAAAGACCTGACAGTGTGTTCTGTAAAGATTACAGCCCTGAATACCCTACGGGGCAGTTCGACTCTGTCCGGTAGGGTCACTGTGAGTCAGAGTTAACCTGGCGCCCAACAAAAACAACAATCATTTACTGATGGATATTTGGGTTGTTTCGGTTATATCTGTTTGAGTAAAACTGCTGTAAATATAATACTGAAAAAATCTTCTTGTGAACATAATTTTCACTTCTCTTGGGTAGATTTCTAGGAGTAGAATTGCTGGGTCATCGGGTAAGTGAATGTAGCTTTATAAGAAATTGCCAGCTTGCATTGCGCCCCCCCCACCCCCCGCAGTGAGGGAGAGTTCCACTTGCTCCATATCCTCCCCAACACTTGGAACTGTCAGTATGTTTATTTTAGCAATTCTGGCAGCTGTGTAACAGACAATAGTTTGCAACTGCATAAAAGTAATGTGAGCGTTTAGAGTTACAACCTATTACTAAACCTAGCACCATTTCCTGACAGGAATTTTCTCATATAGAACATTTGACTGTAACTTGTAACAACCAAACTCTGCAACTGTCAACCGCATTTAAACGCTCATTACGTCAGACATTTAATAAGCATTTTGTCATTTATTTTTGTAGCAATTATGAACCCCCATCTTAGAGGCATAGAGAATAATTAGCATTTCATAATTGCATGATGCCTTACAATCTTTAATACTTTTTTTTTTCTTTAATGCATGTCTGTGCCATAAAACAAGCTCTAATTTTTGGCCCAAGACACAGTAGATGCAGATAGTTTAAAAGTTTTTCAAAGACAATATAAAGGGATCTGTAATAAAAAGTTTCCCTCCCACCCTAGATACATGGAACCTGTCTCCACAGGTAACTGCTATTCCTTGCAAATACTTCCATGTTATTTTTAGACATCCAACGCCTATAAAAAGAAGTAGTTTTCTCTATTTAAACTCTGCATAGTGCCTAAGGCACTTGAGTGCTAACCAGAAGGCTGGTGGTTCAAACCCACCAGCCACTCCTTCGAAGGAAGGTTGGGTAATCTACTCCTGTAGTGATACTGCCTCAGAAACCCAAGGAGGGGTCGCTCTGAGTCAAGTCAAGTCAATGGCAGTGACTTTGGTTTGGACTTTGCTCCCATAAAGACTGACAGCCTTGGAGACCCTGTGGTGCAGTTCCACTCTGTCCTCTAGGGGCGCTGTGGGT
>NW_006922353.1:862185-867006 GCF_000298275.1 Orycteropus afer afer
CGGCAAACAACATTTAAAGTCTAATACAGGGGTTGGCAAACAATAGCTAGCCAGCTAGCTGCCTTATTTTGTAAATAAAGTTTTATTGAAACACAGCCAAGCCTGTTCATTTCTGTGCTGTCTGTGGCTACTTTCATGCTACAACAGCAGAGTTGAAGACCATATTATTACACAAATAATACACGTGTCAAACCGTACGACCCCCTAGAGTGATAGTGACCCATGCATGCTACGCATATTATATGTGAAACAATACAATTGCAACAAAGACTACATGGCCTGCCAAGCTGAAAATATTTACTGTCCGGCCCTCAAGTCATCTACAACTCTAACTCACAGCGACCCTATGTAAACAGAACAAAACAGTGCCCCGTCCCATACCAGCCTCACAATCCTTGCTGTACCTGAGCCCATCGTTGCAGCCACTGTGTCAATCCATCCTGTTGAGGGTCTTCTCCTCTCTCATTGACCCTCCACTTTATCAAGCCTGATATCCTTCTCCAGGGAATGGTCCCTTCTGACAACATGACCAAAGTGGGAGAGATGAAGTCTGGCCATTCTCGCTTCTAAGGGGCATTCCTGCTGCACTTCATCCAGGACAGACTTGTTCATTCTTTGGTCAGTCCACGGCATATTCAATATTCTTCACCAACACCATAATTCGAAGGCATCAATTCTTCTTGGGTCTTCCTTATTCATTGTCCAGCTTTCACATGCCGATGACACTATTGAAAATACCATGGCTGGGGGCAGGGGCATCTTAATCTTCAATGTCACATCTTTGCTCTTCAGCACTTTAAAGAGGTCTTTTGCAGCAGATTTGCCCAGTGCAATATGTCGTCTGAATTCTTGATGCTGCTTCCGTGGGCTGTCTGAACTACAGTGCTGTTAGTGATGGGCTAATACACATATGCCTACAAGGAGGAGCTCTGGTAGCGTAGTGCCTAAGGCACGTGACTGCTAACCAGAAGGCTGGCAGTTCAAACTCACCAGCCATTCCTCTGAAGGTTGGGCAATCTACTTCCGTAGTGATACTGCCTGAGAAACCCAAGGAGGGGTCGCTGTGAGTCAAGTCAAGTCAATGGCAGTGACTTTGGTTTGGGCTTTGCTCCCATCAAGACTGACAGCCTTGGAGACCCTGTGGTGCAGTTCCACTCTGTCCTCTAGGGGCGCTGTGAGCTGGAATAGATTCCAGGGCAGTGGGTGTGGTTTGGGCTTTGGTTCCATACAAATTTATCTTACAGGCTTGTTAACCCAATGAGGCTGTTATGAGTCAGAATTTACTTGGATGGCGGTGAGTTAAATTGGAAGGAACTGGAAATACCCAGCAGCTGTAAGGAGCATGCCAACTATGGTGACGCAGGCTCAGGACCTGAAATATTTCCCTGGCCTGTGCGTGGGGTCTCAACGCACCGGAGCCCACGCACAGCACGTTAACCACAAGTACTTCCAGGTGGTGGCTCTAGGGTAGTTTTTTCACTTTCATCTTTGCCCTTTTCTGTACCTTGCTTGAATTATTTTCTAATGAGGACATGGTGTTTTGACGAAGATGATAAAGCTTTTGTTCTAATAACTTGCTGTTTAGTTGAGACTCAGTCCCCTGCCCCTCCCCCAGACCTTCGCCTCATTGGCTTTCTGGCCTCTTGGTGTCCCTACCATTTCCTCCCTCAAAACTGAGCCCACTCCTCCCCTGCTCACATCCCTCCCATGGCTCCCCAGTGCCTCAGGAGCCCAATGCACCCTGGCATTGGAGACACGTGGCCACAGTCAGTGGATGTTTCCTGTGGCTGCAGTAAGAAACTGAGTGGTTTGAAAGACAGAAATGTATCCTCTTACAGCTCTAGAAGGAGCTCTGGTAGCATAGTGCCTAAAGGCCCTTGACTGCTAACCAGAAGGCTGGCGGTTCAAACCCACCAGCCACTCCTCAGAAAGAAGGTTGGACAACTACTTCCGTAGTGATACCACCTTGGAAACCCAAGGAAGGGTCGCTATGAGTCAGGACCGACTCGAAGGCACATAATAACAACAGCTCTCACCACACACAGCCACAAGCCATTCTTCTGGTTAGCAGTCAAATGCCTTAGGCACTATGCCCCCAGAGCTCCCACAACAGCTCTAGAGGGTAGAAATCCCAGAAAGGGGAGGGAGGGCAGAGACCCAGGGAGAGGGGGATACAGAGGAGGGGATGGAGAGGCTGAGTGTCTAAACACATATTTGCACGGCCACCCCATGGCACATGACAGACCCAGAGGGAGCTGGCAGGTGGGTGTGTCAGTAGCAGGTGGGTGTGTCGGTATTTGGAGCCTGGTAAGTGTGGGTGTGATAGGGCCCCACCCTGCAGGTGTGAGACTCACTGAAAAATTGCCCAGTAGACCAGGTCATTGCTTCCACCCTTGCCTCAGGCGGCATCCATATGCAGGCCAGGGTGTGTGAAATGGTGTGTGTGTGTGTGTGAGAGAGAGAGAGAGAGTGTGTGTGTGTGTGTGTGTGTGTGTGTGAGAGCGAGAGCGAGAGCGAGCGAGAGAGAGAGAGAGAGAGAGAGAAATTTCCTCAGCAAATGGCCAGAGCCCTTTATTTCTTTTTCAAGGCTTCTATGTTGTGAAATAGGAAGCCCTATGTGGTGCAAACTATGAGTACAGTCAGTGGCTAACCAAAAGGTTGAAGGTTCAAGTCCACATACATGCACTTGGGAAGAAAGGAAACCCTGTGGTGCAGTTCCACTCTGTCCTCTAGGGGCGCTGTGGGTCAGAATCAACTCCAGGGCAGTGGGTGTGGTTTGGGCTTTGCTTCTGTGAAGATTGACAGCCTGGGAGACCCTGTGGTGCAGTTCCACTCTGTCCTCTAGGGGCGCTGTGAGTCGAAATTCACTTGACCATACAGCAACAGCAACAAGCAGGGCCTTGTGGGTACTCGCAGTCACCTCCACCTTCCCAGTGATGGACACCCAGGTTGGCACTGATGTCCCACCACCATAAACAACACTGGGATGGCCTACCTTCCTCTTGACAGGCTAATGCAAGAACGTTTTCACTCTCTGGACCCAGGCGAGGGTGTGAGGTGTGTCAACACTTACTTTAACGCACTTTTCCCAAACTGCTCTAGGACAGGCTGCACCAGAGAAAGAAAACCGGTTTTACTTCCTAATTCTTCCCGCCTCCCACCTGAACTTGAGGCTTTGGGGCTTAGGAGCTGAGGAATGTGTGGCCTTTGTTTTCCGTCTACTCTGATAATTCCTTCTCAGGGGAAATATCAGCCCCTTGGCACGCTGCCGGAATGCGGAACGGAGGGAGAGGGAAGGGACGCGAAGCCGAGCATCTCAATCATAGTTCCCTCCACATTCGCTGGTATTATAACCGGTGAACCCTGGGAAAGTTAGCGTGGGCAGCGCCCAGCCAAGGCGGAAACGTTCTCAGGTGGGAGAACGTCACTCGGGTGTGAGCACCCCCTAGTGGTAGAATGGCCGCATTACACCCTGACCGATTCTTCCTCCCGCTGAGTGAGGACACAATTTGCACTTGTGTCTTGGAAAAACCCTGGTAAGCTCCTGTGAAGATTACAACCAAGAAAACTCGCTGGGGTGGTTCCACGTGGGGTCGTCCTGAGTCAGGGTGGGCTGGACGGTAACCAGCTTTTGGTTTGGTTACTGTAGTGTCTATTTCTCATTCCCTAAGGCTTTCAAAGGCTGTGATCTATCTGAAGTAAATCGTTAGGCCAGTCTTCCAAGGCATCTGCGTGGACTCAAACTTTCAACATTTCAGTCAGCAGCTAGCGCGCTAACCGTGTGCTCCACTGCCCACATGCCCATACCTCTCTTGCCATATCACACTGCTTATTTGCTTCCCGAGGAGTCCTGGTGGTGCAGGGGTTATGTGCTCAGCTGCTAACTGGTCGTTCAAACCCACCAGCTGCTCCGGCGGAAGAGAGATGTGGCAGTCTGCTTCCATAAAGATGACAGCTTTGGAGAGAGACCTCAGGACCCGCAAGAAAGAGGAGCTGAGAGTGGAGTGTCCTTTGGACCCAGAGCCCCTGTGCTGGGAACCTCCTAGACCCTGGGGAAGATTGAGGCCAAGACACATGGAGATTTCCAAGCAACGCTGGGCCTATAGATGTTGAGAGAAGACAAGAACGCTCCCCAGAGTTCGCCAAAGAGGGTAGTCAGGAGGCAGCAAATACATGAAGAGATGCTCACGATCATTAGCCATCAGAGAGAAGCAAACCAAAACAACAATGAGATACCATCTCGCCCCAACACTAATGACAAAGTTCAACAAGACAGAAAATAACAAATGCTGGCGAGGATGTGGAGAGATTGGGACTCCAATCTCCAATTCATCCACTGCTGATGGGACTGTCAAATGATACAATCACTGTCGAAAGCGGTACGGCGATTCCTTAAAAAGCTGGAATTAGAAATACCACTTGACCCAGCAGTCCCATTACTACATATATATCCTAAAGAAGTGAGAGCCAGGACAAGAACAGACATATGCACACCCATGTTCATCACAGCATTATTTTCAACAGCAAAAAGTTGGAAACAACCTAGGTGTCCATCGACAGAAGAATGGATAACCAAACTATGCTACATACACACAATGGAATACTATGCAACACTAAAGAAAGAATAACGTAGAATCTGCAAAACACCACACAACATTGAAGAACTTGGAGGACATTATGCTGAGTGAAATAAGTCAATCACAGAAGGACAAATATAGTATTAGTTCATTATTGTAAAAAGTCAAGGAAAGGTTTATATATGAAAGAAAATTTTCTGTTGGTTACCAGGGTGGGTGAGGAGGGGAAAGAACACGGCAAAAA
>NW_006922353.1:871174-872989 GCF_000298275.1 Orycteropus afer afer
GCCCGTGCTTACCTTGCTCCCGAAGACCTCAATAACATGTATTAAAAGAAAGAAAAAGAAACGCTCCCCAGAGCTGATAGAGAAAAAACGCCTTGCCCTACAGCTGGCACCCTAAATTTGGACTTCTAGCTTCCGAATTGCCAGAGAATAAATTTCTGTTTGTTAAAGCCATAGAGAGGGAGAGATTACAGCCTTGGAAACACCGGGGCGGGGGGCAGTTCTACTCTGTCCTACAGGGTCCCTTTGAGTCAGAACAGACTCCAGGGCAATGGGTTTTTCCATTCACCTCTGTGCACTTAATGCAGTTTCCAAACCTAACTCACTGCCAGGGAGCCAATTCTGACTCCCAGTGGCTCTGCCCCCCCTCAGGTTCCCAAGGCTGTAAATCTTTAAGGAGACAGATTGCCTCATCTTTCTTCCATGGAGTGGCTGGTGGGCTAGAACCACCAACCTTTTCATTAGCAGCTGAATGCTTTAACCACTACACCACCGGATTTCCTTAAGGCAGTCTGTCATTGTTTTATTTACTAATCTGTTTACCGGTTTGTACATTTCTATCGCTCCTCCACTTCCTCCCACCTTCTCTAGATTGAATCCCACAAACGTGGACTGTGTCCGTCCTATTCTGGCTCTCTTCAGCCGCCGGCACATAGTGGGTGCTTTACTTGCTAAACAAATGAATGTAAGCTCCATGAGGGCAGGGACCCCCCATCTCTGTGTCTCTCAGCTCTGAATCTATTGTCTAGAACAACACTTGACACACAGTAGGTGCTCAACAAATATTTACTGAATTAATGAATTTACAGGCCAAAAGGGCAGGAATGTTCTGATTTTTCCCCATCTCTAGCCCCGGCACAGGTCCTTAGGTGGCTGTTATGAATAGACATGTGTCTCCCAAAAGCAGATGTCAGAATTTGCCATGGATTGAATTGTGTCCCCCCACCCACCCAAATCCGTGTCCCCTTGCCTGGGCCATGATTCTCAGTGGTTTGCCATTTATGTGAGGATGTCATGTGGCAGGTATGTCATGATTCTCCCTGATGTGAGCCGATGTGATCAGCCAATCGGGTGCAAGAGGGTTAAGAGTGGGTTGCGACACCCTCAGCCCCATCCCAGCCCTGATCCCTTGTAAGGGGAGTGTCCTAGGGTGTGGCCTACAACACCTTTAATGTCACAAGAGATAAAAAGACAGAGAAAGGAGCTGAGAGGGGGGACCTGCTACCACCAAGAAGGAGAAGACAGGACTAGAGTGCGTCCTTTGGACCGGGCCCCCACACTGGGGTCCTCCTAGGAACAGGGGACACAGGGAGAGAAACCCTTCCCCCAGGGCCTGCACTCTGAACTCGGACTTCCAGCCTCCTGGAATAATAATAAAAAAAAAAACCACTGACGTCGAGTCGACGCCAACTCATAGTGGCCCCCATTGGGTTTCTGAGATGGTAAATTTTTACAGAGTGGCTGGTGGGTTTGAACCGCCAGCCTTCTGCTTAGCAGTCAAATGCCTTAGGCACTACGGTACCAGAGCTCCTGAGCCTCCTAAAGTGTGAGGGAGTAAGTGTCTGTTAAACCGTCCACTCGTGGTGTTGCTGTTACAGCAGCTCTCGGTAACTAAAGCCAGAATCGGCCCCGCTGCCCCAGTGGCTACAATCCCACAGGGGACTAGGGTTTGCTTGCTTATGTCAATGAGGCCAGGGGCCGGCAGGGTTAGTCTGAAGCCAATCGTCTCTGAGATAGGAAGCAAGCTGTACGTGAAGAGCGAAAAGCAGAGATGGGGGCACGGAGACGCCAGGCCCCATGCAGATCAGGAAGGGACCA
>NW_006922353.1:874249-881747 GCF_000298275.1 Orycteropus afer afer
GGAGACATGCTGCAAAAACATCATCTAATGAATGGATGTAAAGTCCTTGAGGGCAGGGACCGTGTCTGGTTTTCTCAGCCCTATCCCTTGTGTCTCCAACAGGGCCTGGCACACAGTAGGTGCTTAATAAATATCTGTTAAATGAATAAATGTAAATCCCATAGGGCTGGTTCTTCTTGACTCTCTTCCTAGCTCCTAGAGCCATGTTGCATGTTGTTATTGTCAGGTACCGTTGAGTCGTCTCCTATTCATAGCGACCCCAGGGCAACAGGACGAAACAGTACCGGTTCCTGGGCCAGGCTGACAATCCCTGCTATGCCTGAGCCATGGCTGCAGTCACCGTGTCAATCCATCTCATTGAGGGCCTACCCCTTCTTTGCTGACCCTCCACTTTACAGAACATCCTTCTCCAGGGAATGATCTCTTCTGACAACATGACCCAAGTAGGTGAGACCAAGTCTGGCCATTCTCGATTCCAAGGAGCATTCCGGCTGCACTTCCTCCAGGACAGATTTGTTGGTTCTTTTAGCAGTCCACGGTACTTTCAGCATCCTTCACCAACTCAAAAGCATCAACTCTTCGTCTTCCACTTTTTAGATGCTTGGGGGAGCATTTACAACCTGCCTGAACACTTAGCGATCCTCCCTGGGCCCCTGGCCACGCCCCTCCGGAGGCGTGGCCCAGCCCCCGTCTGTGACGTCACAAAGGCCCCGCCATGCCTCTGGCCTGGGCCCTGCTGCTGTGGTTGGGCCTGAGCGCCCGCGGCGGCTGGAGCTGTTTGCAATGCGTCCCGTCGGTGCAGGAGGCCCTGAGCCACCTCCGCTTCATGCTGGTTCCCGGGCGCTTCCACGAGGAGCGGCTGCAGGCCCGCGCTCAGTCCCTGATACTGGGCATGGAGGGACCGTTCTTCCGGGACTACGCGCTGAACGCGTTCGTGGGGAAAGTGGGTGTGTGCTGGGGAGCGGGGGAGTGGAGGGCAGCCCCGGGCTGCGGGGAGGAAGGAGGCTTGGAGGATCGCTGGCCCCTGGGCTGAGCCAGGTCTGGAGGAGGTTACGGGAGGGGGTCATTGGGCTTCTGGGAGACGCGTTGAAACTGCCACGTCCCCTGTCGCCCCCAGGGACAGCCAGACTGGACGCCGTGGCCTCCTTTGTCAAGAATCAAACCAAGACCTTCTCTGATGATTCTCTGAGAGGTAGGGGCTAAGAGGGGAGACCCTGTCCCAGACCCGACCCCTTTCCTCCCATTCTCTGGTTTGCATCTCTGCCTCCTGATCCTTGATAAAAAAAATATATATATTAAAGAAAACATGCGTATAGCTTTCTCTGTTGGTCGGCACTGTTCTTAGGGCTTTACATACGACAGCCCATCCCGGTGGGATCTGTTACGATTTGCATTTTTCAGAGGGGCAACTGAGACACAGAGAGGTTAGGTGACCTGCCCAAGGTCGCACAGCTAGGCAGTAACAGCTGAAGCTCTGACCCCGCGACATTAGCCTCGGCCATTGTACTCCTAACCACCACCCCACGCTGTGTGTCCTGCAGTGCTACAAACGACACTTCCTTGTGGATATAATTGTGCTTTAAATCGTAACCCTGGTACCTGTGGTCACAGTGCCATTTGGTAACAGGTTGTCTTTGTTACGTTAATGAGGCAGGATCACTCCATCTCCTTGAGATACAAAAGAGCTGATCTTGCACCAAGCACAACTAGAGGGTAAGGTACATGGCTACGTGGTCACCAAGGATGTTTCAAGATCTGTCCTGAAGTATAACACTGCCAGTGATAGGGTAATAGCCATATGCCTACAAGGAAGACCAGTTAATACGACTGTTATTCAAATTTACACACCAACCAGCAAAGCCAAAGACGAGGAAATTGAAGATTTTTACCAACATCTGCAGTCTGAAATTGACCAAGTGTGCCATCAAGATGTGTTGATTCTCACTGGTGACTGGAATGCAAAAGTTGGAAACAAAGAAGAATCACCAGTAGTTGGAAAATATGGCCTTGGTGATAGAAATTGCATAATAGAATTTTGCAAGACCAATGACTTATTCATTGCAAATAGCTTTTTCAACAACACAAATGGTGGCTGTACACATGGACTTCACCAGATGGAACACACAGGAATCAGATCAACTACATCTGTGGCAAGAGGCGGTGGAGAAGCTCAATATCTTCAGCCAAAACCAGGCCAGGAGCTGATTGTGGAACAGACCATCAACTGCTCATATGCAAGTTCAAGTTGAAGCTGAAGACAATTAAAACAAGACCATGAGAGCCAAAATACGACACTAATGATATCTTTTCTGAATTTAAAGACGATCTAAAGAATAGATTTGATGCATTGAACACCAGTGACTGAAAACCAGAGGAACTGTGGGATGACATCAAGAACATCATTCATGAAGAAAGCAAAAGGTCATTAAAAAGACAGGAAAGGAAGAAAAGACCAAAATGGATATCAGAAGAGACTCTGAAACTTGCCCTTGAGTGGAGAGTAGCTAAAGCAAATGGAAGAAATGACAAGATAAAAGAGTTGAACAGAATATTTCAAAGAGCAGCTCAAGAAGACAAAGCCAGTTACGAATGAAATGTGCAAAGACCTGGAGTTAGAAAACCAAAAGGGAAGAACATGCAAATAATCCAAGAAGCCGGACTATATAAAGAAGAGTGTGGCATTAGGATTGGAGGAAGAGTCATTAATAACCTGCAATACACAGATGGCATAACTTTGCTTGCTGAAAATGAGGATGACTTGAAGCCCTCGCGAAGATTAAAGACTACAATCGACAGTATGGATTACATCTCAACATAAAGAAAATCCTCACAACTGGACCAATAAGCAGCATCACAATACATGGAGAAAAGATTGAAGTTGTTAAAGTTTTCATATTACTTGGTTCCACAGTCAACACCAAAGGAAGCAGCGGTCAAGACATCAGGCAACATATTGCACT
Source organism: Orycteropus afer afer (assembly GCF_000298275.1). Lineage (NCBI taxonomy): Eukaryota > Metazoa > Chordata > Mammalia > Tubulidentata > Orycteropodidae > Orycteropus > Orycteropus afer. Next base: position 877,210 of record NW_006922353.1, read on the forward strand.
GGGCAAATCTGCTGCAAAAGAGCTCTTTCAAGCGTTGAAGAGCAAAGATGTCTCTTTGAAGACTAAGGTGCACCTAACTAACCCAAGCCATGATACATATTCAGTCACCTCATATGCATTTGAGAGCTGGACAATGAATAAGAAAGACCGAAGAAGAGTTGAGGCTTTTGAGTTGTGATGTTGGTGAAGAATGCTGAAAGTACCAAGCACTGCCAGAAGAATGACCAAATGTGTCCTGGAAGGAGTACAGCCAGAATGTTCCTTGGAAGCAAGAATGGCCAGACTTCACCTGACCTACTTTGGTCATGTTGTCAGAACGGACCATTCCTTGGAGAAAGATGACATGCTTGGTGGGATGGAGGGTCAATGAAAAAGGGGAAGGCCCTCAACACAGTGGCTGCAGCGATGGGCTCAAGCATAACGTGGACTGTGAGGCTGGTGGAGGACCGGGCAGTGTTTAGCTCTCTTGTACACGGGGTCGCTGTGAGTGGGAGCGGACTCAAAAGCACCTACCCACGCCACCACCACCCTCCTGAACTACGAGAACATAAACTTCTGTTCTTGAAAGCCACTCATGATCTTCTGCTATGGCAGCCAAGACACCTGGTAGAAGAAGAGGTGTCTCCTCATCCCTTCTCTTGGGAACTGTGGGTGGGATATGCTGGCTGGGTGCCTCCCACCCCATGCGAGTCTTCTCTTTCCTCAGATGAGCCGTTGCTGGAACAGCTGGTGAATTTTAGACGGGATGTGCTCCGTGAACTCAAGAAAGTTTTGAAAGAATATGAATTGAAAGGTGCACCCCCGTCTCTCCACTGAACCCCTCCGTCCCCTTCTTCCAGTTCTCCTCCCAGACCTTCAACTCCTGTACGACTCCGCCTTCATCTTTCCCCAATGTTCCCTTCTCTCCTTTCGCAGACTCTCCCTCTCTCTCTCCTGATCAAACTCTCAAATTGCTTCAACTCACCTCAGCTCTTTTCTCTTGCAGCCTGCCATCCCAAAATTTGCCGTGAGTTCCTCATTTATTGTGTATATCCCTCCCTTCTCTACCATCCTACGTCTCCTGACCCTGTCTCCCTCAAATGAAATTCTGCGATTATATCTACTCCATTCGGTGGTTCCCCAAACCCATGGTTCCCAGGGACATCTGCTTTGTGAGTGTTTATGAAATTGACTGCAACTGGCAAAAAATTCATTTGGAGGTGTGTTAAGTCAGGCTAAGCTAGGCTATACTGTGGTAACAAACCCCCACATCTCTCTTGTTCAACACAACAAAGGTTTATTTCTCTCTCATGCAAATCCTGTTATGAGTTAAGTAGCTCCTCCAAGTGATGACTCAGGGATCTAGGCTACCCCCCATTTTGTAGCTTCCAAAGTTGCTTCAGAGGAGAAAGATTAGGGAATCTTATTGGTAGTTTTATGGCCAGGCCCGGAAATGGCACACATCGCTCGGCTCCCTTTCTGTTGGCTAGAGCTCAGTCCATGATTACAACCTACTGCAAGGGAGCCTGGGAAATGTAGTCTTCATGTGTGCAACGGCGAGAAGACTGATGAATCAATATTTAGTCAGCCTCTGCCACAAGGGGGCGCCAAGAGAAAGCTACCCAATCAGTTGCTCTGGAGTTGATTGCAATTCCTGGTGACTGTAGTGTTTCAGAGTAGAACTGCGCCCAGCAGGGTCTTCAGTGGCTGAAGCAGCTCTCCAGGCCTCTCCTGCGAGGCACCCCTGGAACCTCCAACCTTTCAGTAGCAGCCAAGCGCATTACCGTTTGCACTACTCAGAGACTCCAGGAATCAGGACAGAAAGGTGCAAACAGAAATGGACACGTGTTTAAATGCCGTTGAATAGAATGTTGGGTCAACTGGACAACGGCAACGCAATTCAATGCGTCCATAATCACATAACGTTTATTTTCCGTGTGAGTTACCAGGGCAGCTGGCTCTGCCGTGAGTAACCAGTGGTCGTCCAGTTGATTCCGATTCATGGTCACCCATATGCGTCAGGATAGAATTGTGCTCCACAGGGTTTCCACAGGCTGATTTTCGGGAGGTAGATGGCCAGGCCGTTTAGCCCCTGGGTGGCCTTGAACCAGCCACCTTCCGCTTAGCAGACGAGCACATTAACTCACGCCACCCAGGAACTAGGGATGCCCTGTAGTGGAATGGGACCTCGAAAAGCAGGAGGCTCAGGGGGCGCCGTCTTTTCTTTTTCCTTCTCCCTCTCACCCCTTGACCGTCCTGAGAGGTCCCCTCTCACCTTTTCCTGTTTCCTCTCGTCCAGACTTGTTACAGGAAGAGGTCCTGGACTGTTTCCTCTGCCAGAAGATCGTTCCCCAATGTATCAAGTACGACTATTGCTTCAGTAAGTCACTCAAGGGGACAGGGCACAGGTGCAGGAGACACGCAGACGACCACGTCCCAGTGAATTTGGGTTTTGAGGTCCCCCATCTGTAGCCTTGAACCTGCCCTTTCTGTTCGCTTCCAGTGTGGTCCAGAAATTACTTCTACATTCCGAGTGTCTCCTCTCCTCCGCCCCCTCCTTCACTTTACAGTGCCCCTAATGCCGAATGGTACAAGTGGTAGGAAACAAGTTTTCCTGTTAGCCAGCATCTAAGGGCTGTGGAGGAATATGCTGAATTCATTCTTTCATCCATTCAGAGATTCTTAAATATCACTTTAAATCTTCCGATACATGCTTTTAGCAGAGAAAACCGTACAGTGGACCCCCATATATGTGTCAAGGGTAAGCAATCATGCTGGACCTCTTCACATACTGGTCCCTCCTTTTGTCACACTGTGTGTGCCCTTCACTCCCAGCTTTGCATACCTGTGAGAAACCCCACTTGGCCATGGCGTGTAATTCTTTTCATACAGGGTTGGATTGCATTGGTTCCTCTTTTGTTGGGAGGGGCTTGCATCTGCGTTCATGAGACACACTGCTTTCTAATTTTGTTTGTCAGTTCATGGCTGTATCCCCGAAACAATGCCTGGAGGGAGAATCAGATCCCGGGAGAGGGAAGGGTGTTACCAAGCCCCAAGAAGGGAGAGGGGGAGAGAGCCTGCAGGGGGCTGCGGACGGAGCAGGTGGGGTGGGCGCGGAAGGCCTGGGAAGGGTAGTTACTTAGGGTCGGGGCTGTCTTCCCTGCCCGCCCCAGTCAACCGGCAGCCTCGCATGGCCCTGCAGTACAGCCCGCGGAGCCGTTACCCCTGGGACCAGGCTGCGTTAGGCATCACGGTCTCCATGTTCCTGGCGCTCCTCCTTTTCGTGGTCATTTTAATCTCGTGAGTCCTCCCTTCAGTCCCCAAAGTGCCCCCACTGATTCCCCACAAAAATGACACCACATCGGTCACTGTCCTTTCGAAGTGTCTACGCCCCTCGCTCTGTATATATCTCTGCGTGTCTCCCTCTCTTCTTGTCTGTTTCCCTCCCTCCTTGTGTCTCTCTCTCCCTCCCTCTATCTATCGTGAGCCGATTGCAACTAACAGCCACCATATAGAACCGAGTAGAACCACCCCATGGGGTTTCCTACGCTGGAATCTTTACCCAACCTATCAGGTCTTCTCTCCCGCAAAGCTGCTGGGGTTTGGAACCACCCACCTTTCAGTTAGCGGCCTGCCCCTCTTTTCATGCACTAACACTGATTGGCTGAGAACCCCAGAAATCCGCCCAGAGACCCATGACATCACTGGCACCTCCTGATAGGCTGAGTCAAATGAGGCCAATGATTGGAGGCGAGATTGGGTAGGGCGGAGCCTTGGAAGCTCTGGTGGCATAGTGCCTAAGACATTTGACTGTGAACCAGAAGGTTGGCGGTTCAAACCCAGGAGTCACTTCCTGGAAGGACGAGGACAATTTACTTCCATAGAGATACATACCACCTGGGAAACCCAAGGAGGGGTCGCTATGAGTAGGAATTGAGTGGAGGGCAGTGAGTTGAGGAAGGAGCCTGACGCGTTTTCTCTAATGTTGGTTCTCTTTCTTTCTGCCCAGGGTTTATGTGTACAGGCAAAACCGGCGACTCCTGCTGCAGTAGGGGTGTGGATCTGGGATGTGGAAGGGGAAATGAAAAGAAAATTAGCTAATAAACTCTGTGACAAATTCCTCTATGTCTCTGTGGGCTCCTTGGTGACGCCTTACCACCCCCAAGAATCTAATTAGCGCCCCGTTCCCTTCCTCTACGGGACTGGTAGCCCTCAAGGACTGAGATGGCGTTGGACTCATTTGTGGACACCCTCATTCAAGGTAGACAGTGACTTGGGCCTTGGAGAGAGGCTGGATGACAACAGTGCTGCCAGCCCATTCAGAAATGGACGGATCCCAAGTTATTCCACGTGGTTCCTCTTTGAGTGTCTTAGTTCTGTGGTGTTACTATGACAGATACCACCCATGGATGTCTGTAACAAGTGGCAATTTATTCTTTCACAATGTTTTCTCTTCTGAGAAGTCCAAATTCAGGTCCTTGTCTCCTTTCAGTATCCATGGGCCCAGCGTCCCTTGGAGCTGTCCATGTAACTTGGCATCAGTTGTCTTCAGGGTCTAG
>NW_006922353.1:905621-907380 GCF_000298275.1 Orycteropus afer afer
TCTTTTTGGTACCATGACTCAACCACAGGAATAGAGGTTAGGGTTTCTTATACGTATTTTGGGGGAAACACAATTCAGTCATATCACCCCTGTAGCCGTGGCTGTAATCTCCTTTGGGACTAGAATTTTCTTTGTTATGTTAATGAGCCCATGTCAATGTAAGGTGTGTCTTGATCCAGTCCATTATGAGATATAAACGAGCAGATTAGACACAAGGAAGCATGAATGGGGGAAGACAGGTGCCACGTGGAGGTTGCCAAGGAACAGGGAGAAGAAGGCTGGAGACAAAGGCTTTCCCCTCAAGGGGACTGAGGGAGCCTTCCCTACAGCCAGCACCTGAACATGGGCTTCTAGCCTCCTAAACTTTGAGAAAATAAATTTCTGCCAGTTAAACCCACCTACTTGTGTTTCTGTTATATTAGCACAAGAAAACGAAAATGATCGTCTTCTTAATGCTAAACCCTAGAATTAAACCAAACCAAACCAAACCAAACTCACTGCCATTGAGTCAGATCGGACTCACAGCAACCCCTCCTTGGGTTTCTGAGGTGGTATCTCTACGGAAGTAGATTGCCCAACCTTCCTTCCGAGGAGTAGCCGGTGGGTTTGAACTGCCAGCCTTCTGGTTAGCAGTCAAATGTCTTAGGCACTATGCCACCAGAGCTCCTAAACCCTAGAATTAGACAGACTTAAAAGAAAAAGAAAAAAATGTTTCCTGAGTCTCACACTTGTCTGACCGCCCTCTGCTGGGAACCCTTGTCCCTCACACTATCTTCCTTGTTGAGCTCACTGTCCCCACTAACCTGCTCCTTCCCTCCAGGGTCGCTGTCTCTGCCCCAACTTCTCACCAGACCAGACCCCTGGACACCTTCCTCTCCCTTTCCTTTCCCCCCACAGACCATCAGCACTCAGGCTCTCCTTTCTGCCCTGGATTCTGTGTCTTCCTGTCAGTCCCTGGCCCCAGCCCCACCCAGGTCTTGTCCTCACCCCCTGGACCCTCATGCCAGCTTCCTCTCTGCCCTTCACTTGCATCTCCCTCCATCCATCTCAATGTCTCCTGCTGGCTCCTCTGTTTCCACTTTTCCCTGTGAGTGGTGGTGGCCTGAAGTCTCCATCCTCAGCCCTCTAGGTAGAAATACAGGGAGGGAGGCACAGAGGGGCCAGGGACTGATGAGAGGTGCAGGGAAGGCCCCATGTTGCCCCAGCTACACCCACACACTTTAGCTAGACAAATTCATCCAAATCATGGCTTAAGCTTCTAAGTCAGGGTCCCCAAGACCACTCATTCCCAGGCCTAGAAGGACTTCTGGGCCTCAACATATAGTCAGGTTCTGGGCTGTGATTTTCGACAGTGATCTTGAGCCTTCAACAGTGTTGTCAGGGCTCAGTCTCTCTCTGGAACATAGTAGGTGCTCAACAAACAAGCCTTGAACTGACCGTTAGAGTGTCTGTCCATCCTCCACCCCGTGCACACATCTCCCTTAGAGATCTAGGCCTCCCTGTGGCCCTGGCACCCTTAGCCATGTCTTGATTCTCTTCCCAGGGGTAGGGTTTCCTGGGACCAAACCTGACCTGATCTCCCGTCTGGAGCGAGGAGAAGAGACAAAGATGGAGGAAAGAGAAGCTCGACAGGTTCCCTGTCCAGGTGGGTGAGAATGTCCAGCAGGGTGACCTGCACCTAAGCTATCTGTCGTCATCAGTGGCTTCCCTCAGGAATGAGGCAGCACAACACACAGGCTATCACCGTGGGCTCTGAGTC
>NW_006922353.1:907700-927663 GCF_000298275.1 Orycteropus afer afer
TTCCTTCTGAGGAGTGGCTGGTGAGTTTGAACTGCCAGCCTCCTGGTTAGCTGTTAAATGCCTTAGGCACTATGCCACCAGAGCTCCTACATTCTGCCTAGCAACTCTATATATCCTTTTCAGGGAAGACTCTGATTGGCTATTTTTATCACTGGGTATGTTTGGACCCAGAACCAGTTATTATGGACTGGGAGATAGGAACTTATGATTGGCCAGCCTGGCTGTCGTGACTTGAGGTGTGAGTTGAGGAGACAGTGATTAACTACCCCTCCAAGACCACAAAGAGACAAGAACAGGGACATTAACAAGATAAGTAGGCTCCGTCTAAAATGTCTAAGTATTAGCCCACCTCTCCCTCCTTTCTGAGGGCAAAGGCCAGCTGTTTTATTCAGCAGAGTCACCTGCTCCCACCACTGTGGCTGGCACATAGCCATTACACAATTAATGTCCAATGAATGAATCTACTAGCACCAAAAAAATCAGTCCACTCTCACAAATTCCAAATGGTTTTGCTTATTGCTTATTATTTTCTCTACACTTTCCTCTCTCCAAATTGCAAGATCATTCTGTCAAGGTCTCATATAAATTTAGTACTTATTGATGTTTTCCAATCAAATAAAACCTATATGTGTTCATCGCAGAAGTTTAAAAATCTAAATAGGAATAAAGCAGGAAATGAAAATTCTCCATGATCCTGTTTTGTCGTTGAGTGCCATTAGTTGATTTAACTCATGGGGACCCCATGGGACACAGCAGAAGTGTCCCACAGGGTTTTCTTGGCTGTAATCTTTACAGAAACAGGTCACCAGTTCTTATTCCCACAAAGTAGCTGGGTGGGTTTGAATCACCAATTGTCTGGTTAGCAACCGAGTGCTTAACTGTTTGTGCCACCAAACTAAAACAAACAAACAAAAAAACATTGTTGTCAAGTCAATTCTGACTCTTAGTGACCCTAAAGGACAGAGTAGAACCACCTTATAGGGTTTCCAAGGCTGTAATCTTTAAGAAAGCAGACTGTCGCATCTTTCTCCTACAGAGCAGCTGATGGATTCAAACTGCCAACCTTTCAGTCAGCATCTAAGCACTTAACCACTGTGCCACCAGGGCTCCTTTAATCCTGTTCTCTTACAAAAAAAAAAAGTTAGTATTTTAATGTATTCCTCCCCCTCAATATGTTTACTGCCTTTTCAAATTACAAACATAAATTTAATAGTACTTTAAAAGTCCCCCTTCCCACCACATGCACACAGATACATGTAAATATATAGAAGGTCCCAAGACGGTTCCTAAAAAACTAGAAACTGTAGGAAAAAGGGAAGGAAGAAGATCCACTTTACACTCTAGTCACTGTTATGGATTGAACAGTGTCCCAAGAACTATGTGTTATAAATCCTAACCCCTACATCTATGGTATAATCCCATCTGGGAATGGACTTTCTTTGTTAATGAGGCAGGATTAGTGGAGAGTGTGCCTTGAATCAATCTTTTATGAGATATAAAAGGAGTACATTGTGAGATATAAAAGGAGTACATTGTGAGATATAAATGGAGTACATTAGGCAAGGAAGCAGAGATGGGGGAAGATAAATGCTAAGCCACATGGTGATCTCTATGGAACCAGGAAACAAGCTGAAAAGAGACAAGGACCTTCCTCCAGAGCTGACAGAGAGAACTTTTCCCTAGAGCTGGCATGCCAAATTCAGACTTCCAACTTCCTAAACTGTGAAAAAGTAAATCTGTTCATTAAAGCCATCCACTTGTTACAGTGGCACCAGATAACTAAGACAGTCACCTTGTGAAAAACATTTTCAAATACTTAAAATAAATAAAACATTGCAAATATATAATGTAGCAAGTCAAATTTCCTTATAACCTTATGTTTCTTAGCAACTTTATTGAGATATAATTAACTTACTATAAATTCACACATTTACAATATATAGTTCAATGGGTTTTAGTATGTTCATCAAACTGTGTATCTAACACCACAAAGAACTTTAGAAAATTTTTATTGCCCTGACTTGAGGAAAGCACACTTGAGTCTTGGAGTCCAGGGATCTTAAAGAAAGCTGGTCATGTAGGCACATACCTGCTATGGGAGCAGACACGGTATAGACCCCAAACCAGGCATCAGGTGCACATTATAAGTCTTCCTGTTTACATTAAACACTATGCCTAGCAGCATACAGAGTAACGTCACTAACCAGTAACTTCTAGAACATTGTAGGAGTTTAGTTCTCCACCTTTGGCCAAGGGTCACTGCCATGGTCACAGAGATAAACAAGAACTGAGTGGAACAGACCTGTGTCAACCCTTTCCTGGCACACTCCCACCAAGAAGCTGTGAGAATACCTCTATCCCACTCACTTGCCAACCTTGGATATTAGGAATATTTTTAACAATTGTCAATCTGAAAAGTGTAAGATGGTGTCTTAGTGACTTGATTTTCTGGACTATTACTGATGTTGAGCATATCTTCATGTACTCATCAGCCACTTGTTTTTCTTCTGTGAATTGTTGACTCATAGTCTTGCTTCACTATTTTTATCAGATTGGCTCTTTTTTGGTATCAGTTTGTAAAAATTATTATATATTATTATATATTATATATCAATTATCATATAGTATTATGGTTAGTAAACCTCTGATCACCTAAACTATTTTCCAACTTGGTTCTTTTCATTTTTAAAATACACCGAGGCCATCATTCTACGTCAGAATGTGAATCCGTGTACCTGATACCTTTCTGAACAACAGGCTCTGGTGTCTGAATGCTCCTAGACTCCTGAGGGATCAGCACCAGGATCAGCACAAAGCTGGTTCCTATGAGGGCGGGGGTCAGACACACCCCACTCTCCCACTTCTTCATTCCTGATTCCAGCCATCCTCCCCACAGCAACTCTCTGCTTCTCTGCTGGAACTGATCATTCATGGCAGTGACCACACAGAATTCACAGACCATATTCACAGTTAAGTGGTCTATTAGCAAAGTAACAGGCTATAACTTTGGATCAGGATCAAAAAGTAATATGAACAACAATATGAAAGTAATATGAACAGCTCAGGATCATGAAGCAGAGAGGCGAGGCCTGGAAGGCTCTCCCAAGGTAACGAGCACATCCCATCTTTGGCACAGGACGGCTTCCAGCGAAGACAGCACCCTCAGGGCCTTCTCGGCCATGCAAGCAGGCAAGGCCTTGTCGGCTGTGCACACCCCCTCTTGGCTTGGTAGACGTCCTCTCAGCCATGCTAGCAGGCCCTTCTCTCAGCTGTGCATGGACCCTCTTGGCCACGGAGCCCTCTCTGTCTTCAGCCTCCCAACTGCGAACTGTCCCAGCTCAGAGCCAGTGCAGCACCTTGGTCAGCTCCCTGAGCTGCCTTCCTAGCAGTAGCTTTCTGCCTTCTGGCACCATCTCTGCCACAGGCCTCCTTCTGGGCCTGTCACTGCCACTGGGCCCCTTCCAAGCCTGTTGCTGACTTCAGTGCTTGTCATGGATTGAATTGTCTTCCCCACATATGTGTCAACTTGCCTGGGCCGTGATTCTCAGTGGTCTGGCAGCCATGACATGGGAGTTTTGTAATAATCCCCAAGGATGTGATGTGATGTGAGAAGCCAATTGGGCATAAGAGGATCAGGGTGGAATGCAACACCCATAAACCCTGATCCGGTATAAGGGGAGTGCTCTGGGGGTGTGGCCTGCTACATCCTTTGTCTTACAAGAAATGAAAGGAGAGAGGAGGAGCAGGAGGCAGGACCTACCGCCACCAAGAAAGAAGAGCTGAGAGTGGACTGTGTCCATTGGACCCAAGGTCCCTGTGCTGGGATCCTCCAAGTACCAAGAGAGACAAAGAGAGCAAGGCTTCCCGCAGAGCCAGTGCTCTGAGCTTGGACTTCTAGCCTCCTCAACTGTGACAGAATACAGTACTGTTTGTTGAAGCTATTCACTTGTCGTATCTGTTATAAGTAGCACTAGAGAACTAAGAAGGAGCTCTGGTAGCACAGTGCCTAAGGGATGTGACTGCTAACCAGAGGCTCGTGGTTCCTAAGACAGTGTTACAACCACGGACCTGTATTACAACACTTTTAGGAGGGTCTTTGCCTCCTCTCTCTCTGCTGCTTTGCTCTGCTTGCTTCTCAAACACCTCTGTGGGTTTGGCTGCTATGTAAGCAAATTCCTTTTCAATTTCAAGGCATGGCCCTCCCAGCAAGACCACATACTGACCAATCCCCTCAGTGGATGACAGGTCACTCACTTTGCATAGTCAACCTACCAATCCCTGCAAGGTGTGTAAAACAGATCAATTACAGGGCAGACTGAAGCTTAGGGCTAGACAAAACTTATCAAACTATCAAGTTGTTTACAGCTTGCCCAGGTGATCTCAATCAACTTGGACAGAAGTAACGAACCCTCTGGGGTATAAAACAACCTGGAACCCTCTCACCCAGTTGCTTCTCCAAAGAACCACAGCAAAGGCAACCCCTCAGGGTTTAGAAGGAAAATCCCCCAACCTGTGTTTCCAAAGAACCAAGGCAAAAGGCCAAAGAAATTCATTTCACCACCAACAGCAAGATAAACAGTGGTTTAAAAATTTTTTACTGTGATCTGGGTGAAATCTTACAGAGCAAATTCACTTTCCACACAGCAGTTCACATACACTTTGTCTCATAACATTGACTGTAATTTCCCACAAGGCAACAGCTCCCCCCCAACTTCCTCCCCATAGTTAACTCTTCCCTGTGTCCTTCCCTCCATGCACTCCTGCCCCCTGAGCTGTCTCCCTGTGCATACACAGCCCTTCTATCTTCCCATGATTGTTCTCTCCAAGGGGTGTATCTACCTAATGTAAATGTTCAGCTCATATGCCTGTCTTTCGAAAATAAACTTTAAAAAAAATTTTTTTAGTTTATTGTGGAGCAAATTATACATAACAGAACATAAACCATCTCAGCAATTTCTACGTGTACAATTCAGTAACAGTCTTACAATCTTCAAGTTGTACAACCATCCATTCTTGCTATCCTTTTCCAAATCACTCCACCACCATCAATATAAATTCAATACCCCCTAAGCAAAAACTTCCTTTCCCCCCTAAAACAGCAACATAAACTTGAAATCCTACTCTTTTTTTAAGTTTATGATGCAAGTTTCAAATAATCAGGTTCCTTTCTCCTGGTACAGTTGGTATTCACATTTTCCTTTTTTTTTTTTTTCTTTCAGACTTGGAGACAAATTCTGTGTCTATTCAAGAAATACCACTAAAAGAGAGCGTTTCTGAAGAGTCAATAGCCTCGTTAGGAAAGATGCATGGAACTGTGGGGCACATGTTTGGAGATCTCAAGTTGGGAGAATCATGGGCATATCACCACTGGTTGGAGGACCAGGGGAACCAGGAGAAGCCTTTGAGGTGTTTGTTTGCTGCTCCCAAGGAAATGGCCTCTGGGGAGAGAGGCTTGGGTTGCACTGAGCTTGGGAGAAGCCTCCGGCTGACTTCAGCCTTCGTCAGGAAGCAAAGAATAGTGGGTGGAGAGAGACCCCTCAAGTGGCACAGGCCAAGAAAGAGCTTGAAACGCCAAAGGACATTCATAGAGAAGAAAGTATTTCACTGCACGGGATGTGGGAAAGCCTTCACTTACCATTCAGACTATATTTTGCATCAGAGAGTTCACACTGGAGAGAAACCCTACAAGTGTAATGATTGTGGGAAGACGTTTAGCAACAGCTCCTATTTCATCCAGCACCATATCATTCACACTGGAGAGAAGCCCTATGCATGCAGCGAATGTGGCAAGACCTTCACCCAGAGCTCGTCGCTCACTGAACATCAGAGGATTCACACTGGAGAGAAACCCTACAAATGCAAGGAGTGTGGGAAGGCCTTCACCCAGAGCTCCTCCCTCATCAAACACCAGCGTTGTCATACTGGGGAGAAACCCTATAAATGCAACCAGTGTGGGAAGTTCTACTCACAGGTTTCCCACCTCACGCGCCACCAGAAAATCCATACGGGGGAGAAGCCCTACAAGTGTAGTGAGTGCGGGAAGGCCTTCTGCCACACTTCCTCCCTGACCCAACACCAGACAATCCACACAGGGGAGAAACCATATAAATGTAACGAATGTGGAAAAACGTTCAGCCACAGTTCCTCCCTGACTCAGCACCAGCGAGTTCACACTGGAGAGAAACCTTATGAATGCTCCAGCTGTGGCAAAGCCTTCAGCCACAGTTCTTCGCTGACTCAGCATCAGAGAATTCACACTGGTGAGAAGCCCTATGAGTGTAACGAGTGTGGGAAGGCTTACACACAGATTTCCCACCTCATGAGGCACCAGAGTGTTCACATGGGGGAGAAACCCTACATATGTAATGAGTGTGGGAAGGCATTTAGTCACACCTCATCTTTTACACAACACCAAACAATTCACACTGGTGAGAAGCCCTACAAGTGCAATGAATGTGGGAAAACCTTCAGCCAGAACTCTTCCCTCACACGCCACCAGAGGATTCACACTGGGGAGAAGCCCTATGAGTGTACAGTCTGCAGAAAGGCATACACTCAGATTTCACACCTCATTCAGCACCAGAGGGTTCACACTGGAGAGAAGCCATACGAATGTGGGGAGTGTGGGAAAGCCTTCAGCCGGAGCACCCACCTGATTGAGCATCAGAAAATCCACACAGGTGAGAAACCCTATAAGTGTAAGGAGTGTGGGAAGACATTCAGTCACAACTCATCCCTCACTCAACATCAGAGGATTCACACTGGTGAGAAACCCTATGCCTGTAAGGAATGTGGGAAAGCCTTCAATCAGAGTATCCACCTTATTCAGCATCAAAGAATTCATACTGGAGAGAAACCCTACAAGTGCAATGACTGTGGGAAAACCTACACACAGATTTCACACCTCATTCAGCATCAGAAGGTTCACACTGGTAGCAAACGCTATGCATGCAAAGAATGTGGAGAAGGTTTCAGCTGGAGTTCACACCTTACTGAGCATCAAAGACATCACACTGGGCGCAAAGCCTTTGCTTGTGCTGATTTTGACCAAGCCTTGCCTGCAGCACACAACTGGCTGAATATCAGAGAATTCATGCCGACTAGAAATGCAACCTGAGTATGTAATGAATATCAGAGAATTCATGCCGACTAGAAATGCAACCTGAGTATGTAATGAACTGGCAGTTTTGCTGTTCCATTAAGTTCAGCCTTCATCAGCACTAGTGACTTCTCCTGAGAGAAGAACTCTGAAACTATATATATTTAAATTTCCTACAGGGAGGATGACACATTATACCAGCAGTTGGGAAAGCTTCTGATCATGGTGGGGCTTCCACCCATGTACTTCCTCAGTCCTACAATATTTTCAGATAGCAGTTTGGTTAGGGAATGTGCTAAATCAGATGCAACCTCATCTGAGATCTTTAATAAGAACAGCTATCACTGAGCTTTTAAAATTATTATTCATTAAGTTGGAGCTTGAATACTCAAGGGAAAAGAAGAAGCTATACAGAGTAATCCTCTAGAGTAAAAAAAATCACAAATATAGGTAGCTAAGAATAAATGCTAGAAGATTGTAGTTTCCTTTAAGATTTTAAGCTACAAATTTCATAATTTGCATTTGGCTTAAACACTAAATATCTTTGACATAATTATCATTTTTTTATTGTGATTTGGGTGAAGATTTACAGAGCAAATTCACTTTCCATACAGCAGTTCACATATACTTTGTCTCACGACATTGACCACAGTTTACCACAATGCAACAGCTCCCCTCCCACTTCCTCCCCATAGTTACCTCTTCCCTGTGTCCATCTCTCCATGCACTCCTGCACCCTGAGCTGTCTCCCTGTGCATAATCAGCCCTTCTTTCTCCCATGAGTGTTCTCTCCAAGCAGAGTATCTACTTTAGGTAAATGTTCAGCTCATATGCCTGTGTTTTGTTTGGCTGGAAACCACAGGTGTGGGTTCAATTCCAGACCTGAAGGGCAGCTAGGGGCCACAGTCTCAGTGGTTCCACCAGGCTATATCAGACCATCAAACCTGGTCCCCCACCCTTTTTTTTTCCCTCCAAATGATTTTGAGTTTTGTTCCACATTGTTATCCCTCTCTATCAAGGATCTCCTACATAGATCCCCTTCCAAGTGGATGACAGTGGTAGCCGGGCACCATCTAGTTAGTCTGGTCTCGTAGTTGTATAGGGTGCAGATCGGATGGTGTACCAGTTGCTAGGACTAATTGTTTCCATGAATTTTGGTTTTCTTCATTCTTCTTTGCTCTGGACGAGGAGAGACCCATCGTTGCATCTAGATGGCAGCTTGCTAGCTTTTAAGATCCCATTCGCTACTCGCCAAAGTAGGAGGTGGAACAATGTTTTGTATAGTATGTTATGCCAATTGAGCTTGATGTCCCCTGCGACTATGGTCCCAAGCCCACAGGTTCAACTACTCGGTCCCTCTGGGTAGCTGGCTGTGACCAAGCAGTGACCACAACCTTGCCCCTTGTCAGCTCTACTACACACCTGGGAATTCTGATCATTCATATAATATTTACCATTTTTTTTTAAATGTCACATTGTTTCTCTCTATTTCCAAATTACAAAGCTACTGCCCAATTAAACATCATTTTAATCTAATTTTATTCGTGGCCAATGGGAGGTTTCTCTTTCCTCACATTTTTGAAACACACTAATTTTTTAGTTGTGAAAATAATACATTGGTACTTTCATAACAGGAGCAACTTATACAGTAAAATCTGCAAAAGCTAGGAACCTGCATAAGATGGAAACCTGTCAGTGAGAAAAAACTCAAAAATTTATTTTCCACTGAAACGAGTGAGAGGAAAGTGGTAAGACTGTCACAGAAAACTTGCGAGACGCAGAAAAACAAGGCCATCCCTGCAAGTTCCTGCTCTCACAAGCTTCACTGTAATAACATGCTCACTGAGAAGGACAATTAGAAAGCTATCGACAATTCCCCAAGATCCCAATGCCCAGAGAGACCCACTAGCCATTTTGGGGGTGTATTCCATTCTAGTTTTCTTTTTCTCTGCAGCCTATATCCTATTTTTAACTGTTGGAAGTTTCAAATAGAAAAATAAAAGCCATGTAAAGACCCACTGCCATCAAGTCAGTTCTGACTCAGCAATCATATATGATTTCCAAGTCGTCAATCTTTACACAAGCAGACTGCTCATCTTTTTCCCATGGAGCAGCTGCGGGGTTCGAACCACCAACATTGGTTAGCAGGTGACTGCTTTAACCACTGTGCCACCACGGCTCCTGAAAACCATATAACCAAAAAAAAAAAAAAAAAAAACCAACAACCCACTACCATCAAGTCAATTCCAACTCAGTGACCCCCACTGGGTTTCCAAAGCTGTAAATCTTTACGGAAGTAGATTGCTTCATCTTCCTCCCATGGAGCAGCTGGTGGGTTTGAAACACCACCCTTCTGGTTAGCAGCCAAATGCCTTACCCACTATGCCACCAGAGCTCCTTCATAACTCACTCACTGTCGTTGAGTTGGAGCTGACTCATAGCAACCCCTCCTTGGGTTTCCGAGGCAGTATCACTACGGAAGTAGATTGCCCAGCCTTCCCAAGGAGTGGCTGGTGGGTTTGAACCGCCAGCCTTCTGGTTAGCAGTCAAGTGCTTTAGGCACTATGCTACCAGAGCTCCTAATGGACACTTGAGTTATTTTTATTTTCCATCACTGGACATTTACTATTTGACACTTGTGCAAGTACTTACCTAAAATGAATTCCTAGAAGTAAACCTGTGGGATCACAGATTACCCACATTTAAAAGGTTGCAGTTATTGCCAAATTCCAGTTCCAGCTGCTGTCGAATTGATTCCGACTCCTGGTGGCCCTATGAATGTCAGAGCAGAACTGGGCTCTGTAGAGTTTTCAATGGCTATTTTTTCATAGAACACCAGACCTTTCTTCCTTTTGTTAAAAGTCTTCCAGAAAAGGGGCAAACAAATTTATATGATTCCTGGAAATGCATATGGGTATGTATTTCTCTGTTCCTTTACTCCCCTTGGCAAATACTTGGTATTTGTCCTTTAAAAAAATAATAATAAATATTTTGCCTAAGGCACTTGACTGCTAACCAGAAGGCTGGCAGTTCAAACCCACCAGCCATATACTCCTCGGAAGGAAGGTTGGGCAATCCTACTTCCGAAGTGATACTGCCTCGGAAACCCAAGGAGGGGTCGCTATGAGTCGGGGCCGACTTGACAGCAAATAACAACAACAACAACAACCCTATTGATAGATTAATTACCTTTTTGTTTATTGATATTTTGTATTCTGTGAATTGCTTATTTATGTATTTTGCCCATTTTAAACTGGGCTGCCTTTTTGTATTGACTTATAGGCTTAAGTCTTAACATATTAGGAAGCCTGGAGACTTCTCCTAACGCATGGTGCAGGGGCTGATGAACCCAAGATCAGCAGGTAAGATGGCAGGCTGCTAGCTCACAGGCAGCAAAGGCAGGGATACCATGACTGACAGGCAGTATGTCAGGCTGATGGTTCAAGTCCAAATACTCAGAGGTCAGATGATGATGAGTCAGAGGTGGGATCCAGATTGACCAAAAAAGACAGCTTGCTGAACATCCCTATATTGAAAGCAGGCCACACTCAGGAAATTCCTTTTCGACTAACTGGCTACTCATAATAGATCGCATCATAAAGATGATTACATTATATCAGATCTCATCATGGGGAATGACTAGATCCTAACTGTCAAAACACTGAGAATCATAGCCCAGCCTCAGCCATCACATTCCACCCCCATCAACCTGTACATATTTTCTTAAACCATACATAATCTCTAAATAAAGACAAGTATAAAGTCCTATTTGCACCTAGCATGATACAACTAACACGAGTACAACCAAAACACATTAGCCCCATTTACATCTTACATAAGTGAAGAAAACCAAAGTATCTGATGTACATATACAAGGAAGAAATACAAAAATCACAGCCTTTGTTTCTGCAGCTAGTCACATGGTCATAGCTGTGGGTAGATATTTAGAACTACCTTCTTCTACCACCCATTGTGTATTCCCTTTGCCTTCAGCAACCACCTCTGATTGTTGTGGTTCTTTGCCTGGTGGAGTGACCCAAAACTTCGTTTTTGAAGGATCTGGGCCATTAGTACTCATGTCAGAATTGGGTTTCTGTAATTTTCCACTGATTACAATCACAGGACATGGTACCACTATGAGAGTAGGGCTAAGGAACTCCTGTATTCCAGACATACTCTTTTCTTCATCTCCACTATGTAAGTCAGTCGAATTTCCCCTTGGTAATCAGGATCAATCAAATAAGATAATGCGTAACTCCTGTCTTTGCCTGTTGATCCAGAGGCCTGAGGAGTCCAAAATGGCCAGGTGGTATTCTTAACTTCCAGTTCAATGGAATCAGTATTGTGTCCCCAAGTGGAAGTATTCCACCCTTTGGGACTAAGACCTCCAGATCTACAGAGCACAGGGTCATAGGGACTGGAAGCAAAAAATTTTTGAGTGGGTCTCTAGAGGCAATAGTGAGTGACTCCACTAAAATTTCCACCCCTTGGTTCCTGGACTCATGAACCCTGTCCATTGAGGAAATAGCACCATATACTGGACACTGTACTGGACACTGTTTCAGAGCACAGGCAGCCTCCTGGAGAAAACCCTGAAAGGCACTGCCACGTAGCTGGCAGCACAGTGTGTCTTCAGAAGGCCATTCCATCGTTCTATAAAGCCAGCTACTTCAGGATGAGGATTATGGGAAGACTAGTGAGTTCCATGAGAGTGGACCCACCACCGCACTTCATCTTCTGTACTTCACAGAAGTTCAGAAGAGTTCCTTGATCTGAGGCAAAGCTTTGTGGGATACCAAGATGGTGGATAAGGCATTCTGCAAATCCATGGATGGCAGTTTTGGCAGAAACATTGAGTGCAGGGAAGGCAAATCAATCCATATCCAGAGTGTCTGTTCTGGTTACCTAGTGCTGCTCTGATAGAACTATATACACCACAAATGGGATGTCCTTAACAAACAGGGTTTATTCTCTTACTAGAGGCTTTAAGTCCAAGTTCAAAGTGCTAGGCTCTAGAGGCTGGGTGAAAACACTTCAACCTTGGAGTCCAGCTCTGTCTCCTGCTCCCAGCCCACTGAAGCTAGAGGCGTTTCTTCACTGAGACAGCTGCTGGCTACAGAGGTTGAGAAGCTCCCAAGGTTGATAAGTAAAAAGGCACAGTCCGGATGTTACCAAACTACATGGCAGGCTATTAACTTAAGTACATTATAAGTCTCCAGGTCGGCAGAGCATGGTAGGCTGCTGAGCAATGACATGGCTACATGCAAGGTCCAAGCATGCCATAGGCTAGAGACCGTTCCCAAAGCTTCTCCTTAAATACAGGAATCAGACCACATCCCAAAGGCAGCTTTTTAGGATTAACAGGCTATTTTACACTATGGATCTCTAATATCAATCTTCTAGACAAGTCTCTTTACAAAGCAGCCAAAGGTCCCTTAACTGAACCTATATCCCCAACTGCTAACATTACCACTCCTTTACAAGTCTTGCAGAGAGAGCCTTTGTTTCGGCCCCACCTCTAGCCTTACCTGATCTCTCCAAACCCTTCATTTTATACACTGACAAGAGAAAGGGCATAGTTCTTGGTTTCCTCGGACAAAAATCTGCTCTGACCTTACAATGGTTACCTACCTGTCAAAGCAACTGGACCCTAAGGTCAGGGGCTGGCCAACCTGTCTACAAACGTTAGGAGCTGCAGCACTTCCAGCACAGAAGAGCCAGAAATTAACCTGTTCTCAACCCCTGACCGTATACTCCTCACACTCTTTATCAGAACTTATATCAAATAAAGCAGCCAAGTTCCTTTCTCCCTCCAGACCTCAGGACGTACACCTCACTCTCATGCAGGCTCCTCACATCACTTTAAACAGAACTTCTGCTCTAAACCCCGCTACCCTTCTCCCCATTCCCTCCTCAGGGCCACCCCACTATTGCACCGACTTCCTAGAACTCAAACAGCCCTATTTCCCCCGTATAATTGATTCACCCCTACCTGTGGCCTCTGTCACCGGGCTCATAGATAGCAGTTCTTACATAGTACATGGGAACAAGGTAGCAAGATATGCTATTGTTTCCTCCACCTGAGTCATTAAGTCCAGGTCTTTACCCCCAGGAATCTCCTCTCAAAAACTTGAACTGATAGCTCTCACTGGAGCTTTAATCCTAGCCAGAGGGCAGATTATTGACATTGACACTGACTGCCATTATTCTTCTTACATATTACATTCCCATGCAGCCATCTGGGAAGAAAGAGGATTTCTTACAACCAAAGGCTCATCAATCACTAATGCAAATCTAATCTTAAAGCTCTTACAGGCTGAAAAACTCCCTGAAGCAGTGGCGATGACCCACTGTAAGGGGCATTGGTCAGACAATGGTTTCATAACATCAGGCAGTAACTGGGCAGACAGAGAGGCAAGAAGGGCAACCTTACTTCAGCAGGTTGAATCCCAACTCTTAGCCATCCCCACAATCACCCTTGTCCACTCCCAAGAAGAAGTACATCTCCTTACTCAAACAGGGGCAATTTGGGAAGGATCATGGCTTACTAAGGCTGGAAAAATAATTTTACCCACACAGCAAACTGCCCAAATCCTCACTTATCTTCACAATTCTTTACATGTAGGATTCAAGCTCCTTTTCAAATTTCAACCCCTTCTCACTTGCAACAATATGGTCACGCATCTGCAAAACATAACTAGGAGTTGCCTTATTTATTCTCAGTTATCCCCACAAGGAGCTCTGAAACCTCCCTGCTCCCTTCCTACACGTCAGGCACATGGACAAGTGCCTGGCCGGGACTGGCAACTCGACTTCACCCATACCGTACCCAGCTGTATGACGTTTTAAATATCTCCTAACCTTTGTAGACACTTTCTCTGGCTGGACTGAGGCTTTCCAAGCCACATCAGAAAAAAACAACAAATAGTCCAAACCCTGAGCAACTACATCATCCCTGGTTTGGCCTTCCCTCCTCTCTACGACCCAACAGTGGACCAGCCTTTCTCTCCAAGATCACACAAGGGGTAAACAGCACCCTCTGCCTTCAATGGAATCTCTTCAGGAAAAGAAGAAAAGGCAAATTCTGTCCTTAAAAATCAGCTCCCCAAGTTATGCCTAGAGACAAAAGAGAACTGGGTCTCCTTACGCCCACTAGCACTAACAAGAATCTGATCCACCCCACAAGCCCCTACCTTCTTGAGCCCATTTGAACTCATGGGCGGTTGACTCTTCCTCCTGGGTAACCTGCATTCCTCCCAAAAGCCCTTAGGAGATTATCTACTGTTCTGGTTCCCTGGTGCCGCTCTGACAGGAATACACCACAAATGGGATGGTCTTAACAGGAGTTTATTCTCTTAAAGTTTGAAGGCTTTAACTCCAAGTTCAAAGTGCCAGGCTCTAGGGGCTGGTGAAAGCCCCTCAACTTGGGGTCCAGCTCTGCCTCCTACTCCTGGCCCACTGGAGCTAGAAGCATTTCTTCACTCAGACAGCTGCTGGCTGCTGAGACTGACAAACCCAAGGCTGACAAGTAAAAAGGCACAGTCCTGATGTTACCAAACCACATGGCAGGCCATTAATTTAAGCCCGTTTTAACTCCCACGGTCGGCAGAGCATAGCAGGCTGCTGAACAATGATACGGCTACATGCAGGATCCAAACGTGCAATAAGCTGGAGACCATTCCCCAAGACTTCTTATATACAGGAATCAGACCACATTCCCTAGGGCACACCATGGAGTTGATGACCACTCTCATCATGGGGAATACTACATCCAGCTGCCCAGCCACTCAACCAGGCCCAGGCAAGCTGACACACAAACAAACACCACACCCACCAACTCTTAACCTCACTCAATAACTACTCTGATAACATGCAGACACTGTTCTCCTCAAAACAACCTCTGACTCTCCCCTGACCACAGTCCTCAAGCCTGGTGACTGGGTTCTTATCGAGAACATAATACCACTGGGACTCTTAAACCTAAATGAACAGGTCCCTACCAAGTCCTATTAACAGCTTCCACCACAGTGAAACTTTGAGGTCTGTCTTCTTGGTTCCATACTTCCAGGTTGAAATGCATAAATCAACCAAGTGAATTGGTGCAGACACCCAAACTTCACCAACCAGCAGGCAATCACAAGGAACTGAGGAATCGGTACAAAAGGACCCCCTCTTACCCTTGAAACCCCATCTGACGCGCATCTCAGAAGAAGACCCAAACAACACCCCGGAGGCTTCCAAAATTAGCTGCATACAGGCAATCACCAACAAATTCATGGAAGATATGATGCTTCTGCATTCCACCACCAGGTATCAGCCTTTGTTCCAGACTTCTCCCTAGTAGGCACAACTCTACGCCCACTGGCAGCTTGAAGCAGCAATAGAAGCCTGACTTTTGACCCTGAGCACCCTAAGGAGCACAAAAAAGAAAAAAAGGCTGGAATAATAGGCTAACTATTTAGCCGACCTGTAGTTATTTACCTGACCCTCAACTCTCCTCCGCACTCAGTTCCTGCCTATGCACCCCTTTGCCTTTGCACTCAGCTCTCTTTTCCACCCTTGTACTCAGTCCCCACGTCTGTATCTGCTGCTCCCCTTTGTGCTCAGTTCCTGCCTCTATCTCGTTCCTGCCCATGCACTCAGTTCCCGCCTCTGCACCCAGCTTTTGTCTTTGTTCTCAGCCCACATCTGCACTCAACTCAGCCACCCCCTTCCTGCTTATACAAAGGTGGTGTTTACAGATTCACTAATGATTGGCTCTTTTGAAATAGGCATTCTACCGCCTATATTAAACCCCTACTTAAGCCCCATGGGGCTATGGAATCGGGGCTGATGCCACCTTTGGTCTCAGCCCATGTGCTGGACGGATGAGTCAATAAAACTTATTTGTTTAAACAATTCACTCTCACCTGATTCCTCTCAGCATTGGTTACCCAACGATTGCATTATATTAGATTTCATCATGGGGCACACCTACATGACTACTGAATCACTTAGGATCACGGCCCAGCCAAGTTAACATGCAACCCTAGCTGTCACACTGGGCAGATTGAAAGGCTATAACCCCAACAAACACCTTTCTTGATTTTAAACTCTGCAGTATCCCCTTGTCCTGTTTGAACAACTGCTTCTTGGTCTATGTATAGGTTCCACACGAGCACAATTAAGTGTTCAGGAATTCCCATTCTTCATAATGTTATCCATGATTTGTAATGATCCACATAGTCAAATGCCTTTGCAGAGTCAATAAAAGACAGGTGACATCTTTCTGGTATTCTTTGCTTTCAGCCAAGATCCATCTGACATCAGCAATGATATCCCTCATTCCACATCATCTTCTGAATCCTGCTTCAATTTCTGGCAGTTCTTTGTCAATGTACAAGGATTATCTTCATCAAATTTTATTTGTGTGTGATATTGATTATATTGTTTGATAATTTCTGGATCCTGTTGGATCACCTTTCTTTGGAATGGGCACAAATATGGATCTTTTCCAGTCCATCTCCCGGGTAGCCATCATTCAAATTTCTTGGCATGGACAAGTGAGTGGTTCCAGTGTTGTATCTGTCTGTTGAAACATCTCAATTGTTACTTTGTCAACTCCCGGAGTCTTGATTTTTGTCAGTGCCGTCAGGGCAGCTTTGACTTCTTCCTTCAGCACCATCAGTTCTCAATCATATGCTACCTTTTGAAATGGTTGAATATTGACTGATTCTTTTTGGAACAATGATGTATATATTCCTTCCATCTTATTTTGATGGTTCCTTCATCATCAATATATATATATATATAAAATTATATATATATATATATTTATTTTTTTGCCCATAGAATCCTTCAATAATGCAACTCAAGGCTTGAATTTTTCTTCAGTTCAGCTTGTAAAATACTGAGTGTGTGCTTTCCTTTTTGTTTACTAAATCCAGGTCTTTGCACATTTTATTATAATAATTTTTTTCTCTCTCTCTCTTCTAGAGTTACCCTTTGAAATCTTCTGTTCAGCTCTTCATTATTCTTCCACTTTTTAAAACGACTCTACATTTAAGGACAAGGTTCAGAGTCTTTCTGACATCCATTTTTGTGTTTTCTTTCTTTCCTGTCTTTTTAATGACATTTTGTTTTGTTTATGTATGATGTCCTGCATGTCATCCCACAACTCATCCAGTCTTCAGTCAATACTGTTCGATGTGCCAAATATATTCTTGAGATGGTCTCTAAAATCCGGATATACTCAAGTTCATACTTTGGCTCTCATGGACTTGTTTTAATTTTCTTCAGCTTGAACTTGCATATGAGCAGTTGATGGTCTGTTCTGTAGTTGTCCCCTGGCCTTGTTCTGATGATATTGAACTTCTCTTTCCACAGATATCATTACTTTGATTCCTGTCCATTCCATCTATTGAGGCACACATATATTGTCACCATTTATGTTGCTGGAAAAAAAGCAACTGCAAAGAGTCTTGCAAAACTCTACCACACAATCTCCAGTGGTATTTTCCAACTACTGAAGCTTCTTGTCTCCAACTTTTGCATTCCAATCACCAGTAGTTATTAACACATTTTGACTGCATGTTTGGTCAACTTCAGGCTGCAAACTTGGTAAAAATCTTCAGTGTCTGCATCTTTGGCATTAGTGGTTGGTTGTTGTTGTTGTTGTGTGCCGCTGAGTCAGACCCAACTCATAGTGACCCCTCCTTGGGTTTCCGAGGCAGTATCACTATGGAAGTAGATTGCCCCATCTTCCTTCTGAGGAGTGGCTGGTGGGTTTGAACCACCAGCCTTCTGGTTAGCAGTCAAGTGCTTTAGGCACTATGCTACCAGAGCTCCTTAGTGGTTGGTGCATAAACTTTAATAATAGTTGTATTAACTGCTCTTTGGGCATATAGATATTATCCTATCACTGCCAGCACTGTACTTCAGGATAGATCATGAAATGTTTTTGATGTATAAGTTACTAGTGCCTAAGGCATTTGACTGTAGTTCAGACCCACCAGCCACTCCGCAGAAGGAAGACTGGGCAATCTACTTCCATAAAGATTTACCACTTTGGAAACTCAAAGGGGGTTGCTATGGGTCAGAAATGACTTGATGGCAGTGAAGTAGTTTATTTATTTATTTTTTAAAGTATTTCCTCCCAGTTTTTATATTGTTTTTCAATTTTGTATTTTACTACACAAAACTTTTACATTTTTAAGCATTCAATTCTATTTGTATTTTTCTTTATAGTTCCTGGACATACTAACCTAACTGCAAATGTATTTTAAAAATTGTCCTATATTTTATTCTAGTGCTTTTATGATTTCTAAGTCAATGTTTGAGAGATTTGTTATCAAGCAAGAGCATCTGCTTACTATGGAAGAAAGAGAATTTAATGACGTGTTAGTTCCCTATGTTGTTGTTGTTGTTTGCCGTTGAGTCGGCCCCAACTCATAGCGACCCCTCCTTGGGTTTCTGAGGCAGCATCACTATGGAAGTAGGATTGCCTAACCTTCCTTCCGAGGAGTGTCTGGTGGGTTTGAACCGCCCGCCTTCTGGTTTGCAGTCAAGTGCCTTAGGCACTATGCTACCAGAGCTCCCAGTTCCATATAGCTGCTGTAACAAAATTCCACAGACTGGGTGACTTATAAGAGCAGACGCTTATTGTCTCAGTTTTGGAGGCCGGAAGTCCAAGATCAGGGTGTCGGCAGTATTGATTCCTTTTGAGGCTTTAAGGCAGAATCTGTTCCAGGCCTCTCCCCCAGCTATTGGTAGCTCCAGGCATTCCTTGGCTTTTTAAAATTTTTTAAAATTGTGTCTTATGTGAAAGTTTACACAGCAAATCAGATTCCCATTCAACAATCCATACACAAATTGTTCTGTGAAACTGGTTACAATCCCCGAAACGTGTCGGCCCTCTCACCATTTCCACCCTGCCTGCCCCATTTTCATCCATCCAGTTTCCCTGCCCCTCTGCCTTCTCATCTTCTCTTTGCCTTTGGATCTTTGCTTTTGTGTAAATGTTGACCATTGGGTCTCATATGTTGTTGTTATTTGCTGTCGAGTCGGCCCTGACTCATAGCGACCCCTCCTTGGGTTTCCGAGGCAGTATCACTACGGAAGTAGGATTGCCCAACCTTCCTTCCGAGGAGTGGCTGGTGGGTTTGAACCGCCAGCCTTCTGGTTAGCAGTCAAGTGCTTTAGCCACTATGCTATTGGGTCTCATATAGTCGATTGTTTAAAGGAGCACATTCCTCACACGTATTATTATGTTAGCTGAATAGGTTAATCTACTGTTTGGCTGAAGAGTGACCTCTGGGAGGGGCTTCTGTTTTATGTTAATAAAGTATGTTAGGGCGATAGTCTCAGGGGCTCCTCTGGTCTCTATCAGTCCAATAAGTCTGTTCTTTTTATGAATTTGAGTTTTGTTCTACACTTTTCTCTCATCCTCACTAGGACTTTGTATTGTGTTCCTGGTGAGAAGAGTCAGTAGTGGTAGCCAGGCACCATTAACTTCTTCTGGACTCAGGCTCTTAGAAGACGCTGCAGACTAATGTCTTTCTTGAGTCTTTGGCATCCTTCACTCTGCTTTGCTCTAGAAGAGAAGAGACCAATAGTTGTGTCTTAGATGGCTCCTGATAGGCTTTAAGACCACAGTTGCTACTCATCAGACTAAGATATAGAACATTATCTGTTTGAACTAGATTATGCCAATCAACCCAGTCATTCTACAACTATGATCCTAAGCCTCCAAACCCAGTAAGTCAATTTCACGAGATACTGAGTATGTCTAGGGAGTATTCATAACTGTGCCCCCATGTGCTTTATTGACAATTCCTTGGTTTATAATTGCAGCATTGTGTGGCATCCTTCCTTTGGCTCCTTGTC
>NW_006922353.1:928708-929641 GCF_000298275.1 Orycteropus afer afer
TGCTATGAGTCGGGGCTGACTCGATGGCAAACAACAACAACAACAACACAGCAGGCTTAAAATGAGCCATCCCAGAGCTGGAATGGGGCAACCTCACTACCACCATGGGGAAGAGATGGGAGAAGAGCACATCCTTTGGACCTGCAGTCCCAGTGCTGAGAACCTCCTAGACCCAGGACACACACACAGAGTGAGCTATAACAAGATGGTTAGGCAGCGGCAGAGAAACGGCAGCAGAAGAACCAGAAGACCAGCGTAAGATGGTGCAGTGGGATTCCCAGCCCAGAGAGTATGGTGGTTACAGTGGGTGTGCCATCCCACAGAGCAAGAGAGCTGAGAACCTTCAGGAAAGAGGCTTGCTGGTGAAGTGAGGCGCACAAGGCCCTTGTGGGTGGAACTAAAGAGCTTTGTAACACTTGCCTAACAGGGAAGAAGCCAAGCAATTCCAAGAGGCTTAAGAGGCAGAGGAGCTGAGGGCCAAGAGGTTGAGGGCCACGGAGACGCCTGCCAGTGGGAACAGCCAGGGAGCTGTCTTCACCAAAGAACTGTATCCTGACTCATTCCTTATCCTGAATTTTAACCTTCCCTAATAAATGTTACTTCCCTAATAAACCCTATAACTGTGAGCATGGTCTGAGTTCTGGGTGGCCATTGCACCAAATGATCAAATCCAGTAGAAAAGTAAAGAATGGTTTGGGGAGGGATGGCTGGTGTCACAATTGCTATAAAGGTTGCAGAGAGATGGCATTTATGACCTCTGCCTCAGAGGAATCACCCTTGGGATGTTGTGATTCTCTTTCCCCCTTATGAGGTGAGAAGATGCCCACAATAAGCCATTTTGACAGGACTTCTATGTATTTTTTCGGGGAAACCTAATTCAAACCATAACAGATGGTGTATTAGTCCATTCTGCCATGGTTCCAGGTGAATGCC
>NW_006922354.1:0-6758 GCF_000298275.1 Orycteropus afer afer
AGGAATCCAACTGATTTTTGTATGTTGATCTTGTATTCTACCACTATGCTAAATCTCTTAACTTGTTTCAACAGTTTTCTTTTTTTGCTAAGTCTCTTGGGCTTTCTAGGTGGAGGATCATATCATCAGCAAATAGGGATTTTTACTTCTTCTATGTGTTACGTTTCATTTTTGACAACTTCTGATTTTCCTGGATTCTTACTTTGTACATTCCATGTTCCAATAATTAATGGATGTTTGCAGCTGTTGATTTTCATTTTGCATTGTGCCACATCAGCAAATGGAGGTTGCAAAAGCTGTACTCCATCCACATCGATAAGGTTGACTCTACTTTGGAGAAGCAGCTGTTCTCCAGTTGTATTTTGAGCACCTTTCAACCACAGGGACTCATCTTCCAATACTATATCAGACAATATTTCAGGGCTATTCAAAAGTTTTCCAATAATATACCAGACAGTGTTTCACTGCTGTTCATGAAGTTTTCACTGGCCAGTTCTTTGAGAAGTGAATAGCTCTTTCCTATCTTACTCTGGATGCTCCACTAGAACCTGTCCATCATACATGGTGGATTTGCTGGTATTTGAAATACTAGTCGAATAACCTCTAGCCTCATAGCATCATGCAAGCCACCATAGTATGACAAACTGACAAACAAGTGGTGGCTATATCATGTAAGATGATGTAGATAATCTATAAAAAAGGTCTATGTTTCTGTTTATAAATATTTATCTGTGTACCTGTGCCTGCACTTTCTACTTTAGAAGACATAACGTTCTGTATTCTGACGTTAAATATATTAACAAGCAAACAAACAAGCAAAAACTCACTGCTCTCAAGTTGATTTGACTTGTAGCAATCCCTCCTTGGGTTTCCAAGGCATTGGCTCTACAGAAGTAGATTGTTCAGTCTTCCTTCCAAGGAGTGGCTGGTAGTTTGAACTGCCAGTCTTTGGGTTAGCAGACAAATGTCTCTGGTACTATACCATTTAAAAGTATTCATTTTTGTTAAAATTGTTTGCTTATTGCTCTGAAATTTGAGTATGAGGTACTGTGCCCCTTTCTTAAGCCAGATTCTTACAGCTGAGTAATTTTAAATAAATTCCCTTTCAATTCCAGAACAAAACCTATGATTATTTACAATATCATTTTGTCAATAACAATAATTTTAAAACTCTGTTCTGTATAATTTGACCCTATGATTCTTTTTTTTTTTTTTTTTTAATTGTGATTTGGGTGAAAAGAACCCATGATTCTTACCATAGCACTTTTTCAATACCCGTAATTGCAAACCTCAGCTCTCTATATTTTAATTTACAATCCTTATACAAAATGTTATTATAAATTTCATAAACAGAACTTACTGTATTATTGGTGCATAGAAATTGTAAATAGGGTCTTAAAAAAAGTGCCATTTACTACAATTGCCAATAAATATCAGTTTGTGTGGTAATGGTGATGCTTTTAGGTGCACTCAAGTTGATTTTCAATTCAAAGTGATCCTATGTGACAGGAGAGCGGCTCCATGGAGTTTTCTTGTTGTGATCTTTATAAATTTCTATCACCAGAGCTTTCACCCATGTAGGCATGGAATGTGTTCATATTGCTAAACTTTTGGTTAGCAGCTGAGGGCTTAACCTATGTGCCACCAGGAATAATAATTAGTAATGATGATATGCACATAGTATATGAACTAAAAACAACAAATATCTTGAAACTAAGTTGTAAGAATATCACAGTTTGTTATGGCACAGGACAATTAAGGAAGCCACATTCTCTAAAGCAAAATGATAGTTGAGTTTGCTCTTGATTCCAGTTCTTCTGATCCTTAGCTTTCAAAACTCATAGTTTTCAGGCCAATTCTAACTTACAGTGATCCTATAGGACAGAGTAGAACTGCCCTATAGGGTTTCCAATGCTATGTGCCTTCACAGAAGATGATTGCCACATCTTTCTTTTGCTGAGTGATACTAGGTTCAAACAGTCAAATTTTGAAGTAGTACCAGAGTCCTTACCACTGTGCCACCAGGGTCCTATGATCATTAATATTCCTTCTATTTCATGAGGGAAAAATTAAAGATACTTTTTCACAACACTCTCTACACTAGCTCTGGTAGCATAGTGTCTAAGGCACTTGACTGCTAACCAGAAGGCTGGTGGTTCAAACCCACCAGCCACTCCTTGGAAGGAAGGTCGGGCAATCTATTTCCATACTGATACTGCCTCAGAAACCTAAGGAGGGGTCTCTATGAGTTGGGTCTGACTTTATGGCACATAACAACAACAACAACATGTACACTTGCAAATAAATATATTTAAAAGTAGATCAAAACTTAGTACTTAAAATATTTTAAGTAATTTATTATATGCTGTAGATGAAATGTGACACATACATGTGCATATAACACATATAAAACCAAAATAATCCATTGTCATCTAGTCTATTCTGACTCATAGTAACCATATAGATCAGAGTAGAACTACTCCTTAGGGTTTCCAAAGCTATAATCTTTAAGGCAGTAAATTGCCACATTTTTCTCCCATTTACTGATCAGTGGGTTTGAACTCTCAATCCTTTTCTGTTAGTAGCCAAGTGCTTAGCCACTGGGCCACTAAGTCTCTTTACAATAACACATACAGTGCATCTGTTTTACTTAATATGCATACAATACTTATAAGCAACATTTGTGTGCATTTTTCTCTGTTTAATACATAAATATACTTATCTAATATGTGAAAACATGCAATCAAACAATGACTGGTTCTTCATTGCAGATGACTAACAAATACATGAAAAAATACAATCATTTGTATTAGAGAGATGGAAATCAGAACTAAAATGAGATACAATCTCACTCCATGAAAATGGCACTGATCAAAAACATGGCAGATAACAAATGCTGCTGAGGTTGTAGAGAGATTGGAATTCTTATACATCACTGGTGGCTTTGTAAAATGACAAAACTACTATGGAAAAGGAATGGACCTTTGTCAAAAAGCTAGCTACAGAAACACTGTATGATTTAGTGAACCAACTCCTAGGTATAAATCTTAGTGATAAGAAAAAGCAGTGACACAAATAGACATATGCACACATGGGTCCATTGCAGCATTATTCACAATAGCAAAAATGATGGAAACAACCTAAGTGCCCATCAACAGATGAATGGATGAACACATTGTGTTCTATACATAAGCTGCTATACTATTCAATTATAAAGAATAATAAGGGGTTTGTGAAACATAACATAGATGAATCTGGAGACATTCTGCTGAGTGAAGAAAGTCAATTACAAAAGGACAAAGATTGTGTGGCCTCACTTTTAAAAAAAGTCAAGAAGAGGTTTATACATCATTTTTTTTCCTAGTGCTGTTACAAAAGAAACATCAAAAGTGGAAGTGTTAACAGGAATTTATTCCCTTATGACTTAGAAAGCTAGATGTCCAAATTCAGAGTGCCAGCTCTAGGAGCTGAGTGAAGACCTCTTGACTTTGGGTTTCAGCTCTACCTCTTATTCCGGGCCAATTGGAGCCAGAGGCATCTCTTAACTCAAGCAGCTGTGGGGTGCTGAGGCTGAGGTATCCAAGATTGGCAGGTAAAATGGAATAATCCCAATATCAGCAGACAACAGGACAGGCCACTGGTTCCAGTCCAGGAACTGGAGATGAAGTCTCGACCAAATGCAGGATCCAGATGTACCAAAAAGTTAATGATTTTTCTCAAGGTTTCTCTTTATATACTGGAAGTAGGCCATAAAAAGAAGCTACTTATCTGCTCATAGCAGATTACAATCTCATCATGGGTAATAAGTACTTTCAGTTGCCCAGTCACTTACAAACACGGCCTAGGCAAATTGACACACAACCTTAACTACCACACAGAAAGAAAACAACATTCTTTGATGGCTATCAGGGATAGGAAGAGGAGGGAATAACTTTCTCAATAGTGGACACTTGTAATTTTTAGTATTGGGAAAAGCAGTACTCAATATGAGTGAAATCTGTACAACTTGCCTGACACAAATGTAGCCACTAAGAAGCATATAAGAATAAGGGATAATTTTGGTCAATGCCTTAACATATACAATTTTCCAACAACAATAATAATAAATATGACTGTGGTTACATAGGTACATATGCATGCATATACGTATGTAGGAAAACATATGTGACTGCATGTGTGCATGCATAGATTTGTCCATCGGTATTTGTATATATATGTTTTTGTGTGCTACATAAATATTCATATATATTATTAAGTGTATGGGGGCACATTTACATAGACTTTTATAACATATCCAAATACCTTGTGGGATTGGTTTACTGAGTTAAAAGTCTTGGGACCATAGTCTTGTTGGACAACACAGGTAATTGTAATAACAGTTCATAAAGATAACATACTATATTCCAGTTTGGTGAGTAGCATCTGGAGTTTTAAAAACTTGTGGATGGCCATCTAAAATGTAATCATTAATCTCTACTCATCTGGAAAAAAAGGGAATGAAGGAAACCAAGGACTCAAAGAAGAAACTAGTTCACAGGGTTTATAGCCCATATGAACCATTGTCTGGTATAGTCTGAAAACCAGAAGAATCAGATGGTACCTGGCTACTCCACTGATCATTCTAACTAGGCACACAGTAGAAGTTCCTGGATAGATTTGGGGAAAATTGTAGAATAATAATAAAATTCTTAAAAATGGCCAGATGTACTGGACCCTTGACAAAGACTACATGAACCCTTGAGACTACGGTGCAAAGATACCCATTTCACTTGGATATGGAGCCAGTCCACCCATCTATCCACTCATATATCCATGTTTGACTTCACTGACAACACAGTACTATATGTGCAAAAGGGTTCATCTGTGCTGTCTGTACCTCCCATGTACCTAAGTCTTCATTGTCCTCGATGTTTCCATGTTGATCACTCACATTTGGTATATTGCCTTTCTCCTCACCCAAATCAATACTTATCTCTACCTATTTAACAGTGTCCCCTACCTAACCCTCCCACCCATGGTAACCAATAAAGAAAATTTCCTTCCATAGATAAACCTTTCTTTGACTTTTAAAATAACAAACTAATATAATATTTGTCCTTCTGTGATTGACTTATTTCACTCAGCATAATGTCCTCCAAGTTCATCCATGCTATGCGGTGTTTTGCAGGTTCTAAGTTATTCTTTAGAGTTGCCTGATATTGCAATTTGTGTATGTATCGTAGTTTGGTTATCCATTCCTCAGTTGATGGACACCTAGGTTGTTTCCATCTTTTGGCTATTGTAAATAGTGCTGCAATGAACATGGGTGTGCATATGTCTGTTCTTGTCATGGCTCTCACTTCTTTAGGATATATACCTAGTAATGGAATGGCTGGGTCAAATGGTATTTCTAATTCCAAATTTTTAAGGAATCATGATACTGCTTTCCACAGTGGTTGTACCATTTTACAGTCCCACCAGCAGTGTATGACAGTCCCAATCTCTCTGCACCCTCTCCAGCATTTGTTATTTTCTGTCTTGTTGAACTTTGCTACTAGTGCTGGAGCAAGATGGTGTCTCATTGTTGTTTTGCTTTGCATCTCTCTAATAGCTAATGATCGTGAACATTTCTTCATATGTTAGTTGGCCACCTGAATATCCTCCTTGGTGAAGTGTCTATTCATATTATCTGCTCACTTTTTAATTTGATTATTTGCCTTTTTGTTATTGAGGTATTGGAGTATTCTATAAATACTAGAGATAAGTTCCTTGTCAGATAGGTGATTGCTAAATATTTCTTCCCAATCCATAGGTTCTCTTTTGACTCTTTTGGAGAAGTCTTTGGAAGCACATAAAAATTTGATATATAGAAGTTCCCATTTCTGCTGTTTGTAGATTTTGGGTTCTGCTTGATAGTCTATTTATTCCCTAGATTAGGGCCTCTAAATTTTCCCCTAGTTTTTCCTTGAAGAAATCTATAGTTTTATGTTTCACATTTAAGTCTTTGATCTATCTGGAGTTAGGTTTCGTGTATGGTGTGAGGTATAGATTTTGTTTCATTTTTCTGCAAATCTATATCCAGTTTTGCCAGCCCCATTTATTAAACAAACATTCTCTTCCCCATTTAATGGATTTCGGCCCTTTGTCAAAGATCAGCTGACCATAGGTCAATGGATCTATTTCTGGATTCTCAATTCTATTCCATTGATCTATGTATCTGTCATTATACCAATACCAGGCAGTTTTAACTACTGTGGCTGTATAGTAGGTTTTGAGATCTGACTGTGTCAGATCTCCTACTTTGTTCTTTTTCAATAGTGCTTTTATTACCTGAGGTCTCTTTACGTTCTATATAAAGTTAGTGATTAGTTTTTCCATATCCCCAAAGAATGTTGATGAGATCTGGATTGGGATTGAATTGAATGTATAGATTGCTTTGTGTAGAAATGACATTTTCACAATGTTCAATCTTCCTATCCATGAGCATGCTATGTACTTCATTGTATGTAGATCTCTTACGGTTTCTTGAAGGAGCTTTTTATAGTTTTCTTTGTACAGGTTTTTTGTGTCCTTAGTAAGTTTTATTTCCAAATACTTTTTTTTTTTGTTGTTGTTAGCTATTGTAAATTGTATTGATATCCTTTTGTCTTTTTTCAGTAATCTCTTTGCTGTTGTAGAGGAATCCAGCTGATTTTTGGATGTTAATCTTGTATCCTGCCATGATGCTAAATCTCTCAGTTAGTTCCAGTAGAGTTTTGACTGAGTCTTGGGTTTTCTAC
>NW_006922354.1:7424-8492 GCF_000298275.1 Orycteropus afer afer
ATGGATCTGTTTACCTTTTCCACATCAGGCAGTGTTAGTTTAGGTAAATGACGTGTTTCTAAAAATCTGTCCATTTCTTCCAGATTTTGAAATTTGTTGGAGTACAGTTCTTCATAGTATTCTGATATTATCCTTTTCATTTCAGTGAAATGAAATGAAATGATGTCACCCATTTCGTTTCTTATTAATGTTTTTTTGTATTCTCTCCCTCTTTTCTTTTGTTAAATTTGCCAATGGTTTGTCAATTTTATTGATTTTCTGAAAAAAACTTCTGGTCTTCTTGATTTTTTCTATTGTCTTTCTATTTTCTGTTTCATTGATTTCTGCTCAAATCTTCATTATTTCCTTACTTCTGGTAGCTCTGGCTTTTCTTGCTGTTCTTTTTCCTAATTGTTGGAGATGTTGGTTTAAAGTGTTGATTTTGGCTCTTTCTTCTTTTTTGATGTGTGCGCTTATTGCTATAAATTGGCCTCTGATCACTACTTTTGCTGTGTCCCCAAATTTTGATATGTTGAGTTGTCATTCTCATTTTATTCAAGGAATTTTTCAATATCCTTTTTTTTAATTTCTTCTTTTACCTTCTCTTTCTTAAGTAGGGTGTTTTTCCATTTCCATTTATCTTCCTATTGTTGATTTCTAATTTTATCACTGTGATCTGAGACGATGCTTTGCAGCATTCCAATGTTTTTAACTTTATTAAAGGCTTGCTTTGTGGCCTAATATATGGTCTATTATGGATAATGTTTCATGACACTGGAAAAAAATATATATTGTACTGTTTTGGATGAACTACTCTGTAGATGTCTATAAGGTGAAGTTGGTGAAGTGTATTGTTTAGCTCTTCTGTGTCCTTGTTGATTTTCTTTCCAGTTGTTCTATCTTTCATTGAAAGTGGTGTATTGAAGTTTCCCACTATAACTGTGGAGTCATCTCACTGTCTTTTTAACTCTTTTAAAGTCTGACTTATGTATTTTGGGGCTCTTTCATTGGGTCCACAGATATTTATTATGATTATATCTTCTTGTTCAATTGATCCTTTAATCATTACATGATGGCCTTCCTTGTCTC
>NW_006922354.1:9258-9692 GCF_000298275.1 Orycteropus afer afer
AGTTTTATGACTACACAGTATTTTTCCTCTTTTTGGTTTGTAGTTGTCCTCATTTGCCAATTGATGTTTCTGGTTCCCTGATTACAATCTTGTAAGTTTATTTTACTTTGCATACATCCATAGCTATGTTGTTTTCTGGGTTATGTCATCTTGTGTGTTAATTGTTGTTTATTGTTTGCCATTATTGGTTCTCTGTTCAAAGGAATCCCTTTAGTATCTCTTGTAAGGTGCTCTGGTTTAAAACAAAAAAAGTCACTTAATTTCTGATTATATGGAAATCTCTTAATTGCACCATCATATTTGAAGGACAATTTTGCGTGGTATATAATTCTTGGTTGAAAATTTTCTCTTTCTGTGTTTTATATATACCATCATCCCATTGCCTTCTCACTTGCATGTTTTCTGCTGAGAAATCAGAACTTATTCTTACTGAT
>NW_006922354.1:11459-13729 GCF_000298275.1 Orycteropus afer afer
TATAAGGGCAGGGTAGGACTAGCCCATAGGGTTTCCAAGGCAATAAATCTTTACAAAAGAAGAACGCCTCTTCTTTCTCTTACAGAGCAGCTGGTGAATTCGAAGCATTGAAATTTTGGTTAGTAACCAAATGCTTTAGCCACTGCACTACCAGAGCTTCTATTAACTGGTTAATGGCCTACATAAAAGGTTATAATGAAGAAAATATAAACTTGTAAATGTTGATTTATTTCAAATGTTGAATAGAATTAGATTATATGAAATAATATAAATCAATAACATAATTAATCCAATAATATAATTATCAGTGTTATATTCTGAAAATAAGCTTCTACGAAGCTCAACACTATGACTCAGAGGAGAACATTTAGGAAAGAACATTTTCTAAAGACAAGCATTATGTGCCAGAGTTTGTGCATTTTAGACATTAGAAGAGCTTCTATGAATTCTTGAAGCTCATTTGTCTATCTTTCATAGGATTGTAAAAATAAAAAATTAATTAGTTTGTTTCCAGGTTAAAAGTAAATTCCATGTGGAAATATAATGAGGTTAGGAAAATTGTTAGATCAGCATCAGTGATGGTAATAAGAACTGAGAGCTAACAACCATTTGGCGGGCAAATGTTCAAAGAATAACCTATACTAGAATAATCTGATAACATTTCACCTATGTCACACACACTTTTATACTCCAATATGTTAATGTAATAAGCTTCTTCTGACATTTAAAATAAATAATGACCATAATGCTAAACTTATATAAATGAATTATTTCTAAAATGTATCCTGTAGTATAATGATTGTTTAGGAAATTAAATACATTTTCATTAAATCCTTGATGTTTTAAATATCCCTTAAATTGACTGGCATATAATTGTTTATTCTTTAAGAAACCTGATGTTTTGAAAAACAATCTTATGAAGAAGAAACAAATGTACTGATTTGGGCCCACTAGGTCATTTTTCAAATAGGGAGAGTATTATCCCTTAATATTCAAATATAAATATAATCCTTGAGTAAAATGGCTGTTTCTGCATTTGAAAGTACAAAATTCAATGGAAATGATTTAGAAACACGTTTCAAAATTATCCACATTTTATTTAAACTAAAGGTCCAGAAAAAAAGGAAGACTAAAGAATATTTTATAATAGAATTACTATGTATTTTATTCAGACAGGATTGCATGCTGCATTAATTCTGGCTATTATTTCATTAAATTTTATGATATTCTTTCAATCAATAAATGTGCTGATCAGCTATTATGGGACAGAAACTATATTCAAGTTTTAGGATATAATAGTGAAAAAGATAGACAGGACTCTCGTCTTCAAAACTTTATTCTTTTCTTACTTCTTTTCATTCTCTTATTGTTCTGTCAAGAACTTCTTGATCAATGCTGAACAAAAGCACTGAGAGCAGACAACAGGCATGCTTGTCTTATTCTTGATCTTAGGGAAAATGTATTTCTGATTTTACTGTTATGCAGGAAGTTATCTGCATGTTTTCTACATATGCCTTGACTAGCACTTAATGAGATTTTTTTGTTATGCTTTTTTCTTTGGGTTTGT
Source organism: Orycteropus afer afer (assembly GCF_000298275.1). NCBI lineage: Eukaryota > Metazoa > Chordata > Mammalia > Tubulidentata > Orycteropodidae > Orycteropus > Orycteropus afer. The sequence continues at coordinate 13,027 of NW_006922354.1, forward strand.
AAAATATGGTGAATTGTATTGATTAATTATTTAATGTAAATAAGTTACATTTCTAGGATGAATCCAGCTTGTTAAAGATATATGTTTATCTATTGTTAAATTTTATTTTCTTAAATTTTGTTAATTTGCACCATTGTTCTTGAAGGGTATTGGTCTTTTTTTTTTGCAATATCTCTGTTTAGATTCAGTTATCAGAGCATTTCAAGACTTAAAATAATTGGAGATATATTTTCTCATCTTCATGTTTTTTATAAGAGTTTGCAAGTAATCAACATTAAATCTCTTTAACTATTTATTGAATTCACCAGTGAAGATATCTGGGACTGAATTTTCTTAAGCAAGCCTTTAATCTTTATATCTCTCATAGTATTTTTATGCTATCACAGTTGTTGACTTATTACACAAAATTGTTTTCATATTCCTCTAATCATCTTCTATTTTTCTCATAATATATGTAGTATATATAGTGAGGCTTCTCTCTCATTCTTGATATTGGTAATTTGCTTGCTTTCTTTTTCTTTTTCTTTTTTTTTTTTCCACACTGATTATTTTGTCCAGGGATTTACCCATTTCATTGATCTTCTTAAAGAACCTACATTTGGTTTTATAGTTTCTGTTCTTTTTTCTGTTTTTTTTAAATTAATTTTTAGTGGAACTTCTCATTAGAAACCAGTATTTATTAAATGATGTAACCTAATAAAAA
>NW_006922354.1:15564-16339 GCF_000298275.1 Orycteropus afer afer
ATAACTTTAAGCCATGGTATTTTCAATCACCTCATATTTATGTGAAAACTGGACAATGAATAAGGAAGACAGAAGAAGAGGTGATGATTTTGAATTGTGGTGTTGATGAAGAATACTGAAAGTACCATGTCCTGCCAGAAGAACTAACAAACTGTCCTGGAAGAAATGTAGCCAGAATACTCCTTTGAAGCAAAAAGGGCCAGAATTGCTCTCACCTATTTTGTTCATGTTGTCAGAATGGACCAGTTCCTGGAGAAGGATATCATGCTTGGTAAAGTGGAGGGTCTGCAAAAAATGGAAAAGCTCTTAACAAGATATATTGACACAGTGGCTGCATTGATGGGCTTAGGTATAACAAGGATTGTGGAGATGGTACATGACCAGCCAGTGTTTCCTTCTGTTGTACACTGGGCTGCTATGAGTCGGAACTGACTCAACAGCACCTAACAACAACGTTAATCTGTCAGTTGGTTTACTGTAGTAGCTTGCCTGTTGCTGTGATACAGGAAACTATGCTATCAGTGTTTTAATACCAGTATGTTCATCCATCGGTAGCTCTGGTAGCATAATGGCTAAGGCACTTGATTGCTAACCAGAGGCTGGCAGTTCAAACCCACCAGCCACTCCTTAGAAGGAAGATGGGGCAATCTACTTCTGTAGTGATACTGCCTCAGAAACCTAAGGAGGGGTTGCTATGAGTTGGGTCCGACACGACGGCACATAACAACAACAACAACATGTTCATTCATGGTGGTTAGAATTCATGGAGCTTTCA
>NW_006922354.1:16789-17818 GCF_000298275.1 Orycteropus afer afer
AGAGATTATTTTGTCATGAAAAAGAACTTGTCCATGCCTCCTGGGGTGGACAATTTTGTAAACTTAATTTCAGCAGGCCTGGGATTGTCTTCAACTATTTTGCTAACATAAGAGATTTATCTGTATGGCACTCACCACTGCTCATGCACAAAAATATTGAACGGCAGTGTTGTTTTCCTGCATAGGTCTGAGGCAAGATTGAGGGCATTTTATGCTGCCTTGTCAATATTATTTATTGGCAACAGAAAAACTGATGTTTCTCTTACTTTCTTTTTCTCTCATCTCTGCTATCCCAGCACGTTGTGCTGTCCTGCAAATTATACCTGTTTTGTTGTCGTCGCGTATCATCAAGTTGGTTCTGACTCATAGCAACCCTATGTACAAGAGAACAAAACACTGACCAGTCCTTTATCATCCTCACAATCATTGCTATGTTTGAGCCCAGTGTTGTAGCCTCTGTGTGAATCCTCTCATCGGGGGTCTTCCTCTTTGCTTGCTGACCCTTACTGTCTTAGACTTCTCAATGTTAAACTCTCTCTCACCAACTATAAGAGATCACTGGGCTCTCTTTGAGTTCCTCCTTATTGAACTGTAGCCTAAAAATTCTGACCGAGCAGTGAGTTTGGTTAATCATCTAACTAACTTATTTCTGTCATGTATCATCTTCTTCCGCTGTCTATTTTCCACAGTATAAAAACATTGTTTTATCTTTTTTTTTTTTTTTTACTTTGTTTGTTTAATTTAATATAGAAAATAAATCTGGTCCCTATTACTCCATCATAGCTAGAAGCAAAGGGCTGTGATTGTTTGATATGGGAGACCCTCTGTATTAACAAAATAGAATAAGTCTCTCACCTTTAAAGTTTGTAATACCACAGGAGGTTAGTGTGTAAGATTATTTTAGTTGTGATCTGTCATAGAAGATTATTTTTCTCCATAGACTAAAGGATGATTTTTCGTGCCTAAGGCATTTGACCGCTAACCAGAAATCTAGTGGTTCAAACCCACCAGCCGCTCCTTGAAAGGAAG
>NW_006922354.1:19608-26930 GCF_000298275.1 Orycteropus afer afer
CTATGAGTCAGGGCTGACTCGACGGCACATAACAACAACAACATACCTCCTACATGGGAAGGAAGGAAGGAACAAACAGAGTCACTGTACCAAAAAGATATTCATCTCTTTCAGGAGGTAGCATATGATCAAGAACCATTGACATTGAAGGGAGAAGTTGAAGCTGCACTGAAGGAATTGCCCAAGAACAAGATTCTAGGAATTGGCGGAATACCCTTCAGATGCTTCAACAAATGGATACCCCACTGAAGGCACTAAGTCATTTATGCCAAGAGATTTGGAAGACAACTACCTGGCCAACTGACTGGAAGAGATTCAGATTTGTACCCATTCCAAACAAAGTCCCACAGAATGTAGAAATTATCGAACAATGTCAGTAATATCTCACATAAGTAAAGTCTTACTGTGGATAAGTCAAAAACAGTTGCAGAGTATATTGGCAAAGAATTTCCAGAGAAGCAATCCAGATTCAGAAGAGGACATGGGACAAGGGATATCTTTGCAGATTTCAGTGGATCTTGGCTCAAAGCCAAAAACACCAGAAAGATGTTTACTTGTGTTTTATTGACTATGCAAAAACATTTGATTTTGTGGAAATAACAAATTGTGGATAACAGTGAGAAGAATGGGAATTCCAGAACATTTCTTTGTTCTCATGAGGAGTCTGTACATAAACCAGGAGGCTGTTGCTTGAACAAAGCAATGGGATATTGCATGGTTTAAAATCAAGAAGGGAGTGTGTCAGAGTTGTATCCTTTCACCATACTTATTCAATCTGTATGATGAACAAATAATCTGAGAAGCTGGACTATATGAAGAAGAACATGGCATCAAGGCTGGAGGGAGAATCATTAACAACCTGTAATACACTAACAATACAGCTTTCCTTGCTGAAAGTAAGGATGACTTGAAGCACTAACTGATGAAGAATGAAGAATACAGTCTGCAGTATGGATTACACCTCAGTATAAAGAAAACAAAAATCCTCACAACTGGACTGATAAGCAACATCATGATAAACAGAGAAAAGATTGAAGTTGTCAAAGACTTCACATTGCTTCGTTCTACAGTCAATGCAAATAGAAGCAGCAGTCAAGACATCAGGCAATGTATAGCACTGGGCAAGTTGACTGCAAAAGACCTCTTTCAAGTGGTGAGGAGCAAAGATGTCTCCCTGAGGACTGGGGCATGCCTGACATAAGTCATTATGTTTTTCATCGCCTCATATACATGTGAGAGCTGGACAATGCATAAGGAACAAGGAAAAAGGATTGATGCTTTTGAGTTGTGGTGCTGGCAAAGAATACTGAAAGTACCATGGACTGCTAAAAGTACTAACAAATCTGTCCTGGAGGAAGTGCAGCTGGAAATCTCCTTGGAAGCAAAAATGGCCAGACTTCTTCTCACCTATTCCTATCATGTTATCAGAAGAGGTCATTCCATAGAGAATGATGTCATGCTTGGTAAGGTGGAGTGACAAAGAAAGAGGGGAAGGCCCTCAACAAGATGGATTGACACAGTGGCTGCATCAACAGGATCAAGTATAGCAGGGATCGTGGAGCTGGCATGGGACCGGGCGGTGTTTCGTTCTGCTGTGCATGGGGTTGCTATGAGTTGAAGACAACTCGATAGCACCTAACAACATAACAACAACAACAACTTTCCCCTTAGGTAAGTGATATAGGTCACCACACATACTGTTTCTTTTAAATGTTTGGCAAATTTCAAAATAGCTGCTCCAAAAGTTTATAAGGACATCTCAATAATTCCTTCACATATGAGTGATATAAAAATAGATAACTAAATATCAAAAATCTTTTTATTTTATTGATGTAAAAAACAATTTTTATATTGATTAATTAAATAAACCCAAAAATTCAAACCCATTGCTGTTGAGTTGATTCCATTTCACAGTGACCCAACAGGAAAGAGTAGAGGCACCCTGTAGGGTTCACAAGTCTGTAAACATTTATAGAAGCAGACTGCCACATGTTTCTCCCGTAGAAGAACTAGTGAGTTAGTACTGCCAGCCTCTTGATTAGCAGTGGAGCAATTTAGCCACTGAATTACCAGGACTCATTCCAATTTGTCTAACAAAATATTAAACTATTAGATTGTGAATTTAAAAACATAGCCAAAGATTCTAGGGGGTTTCAAATAATATATTGGTGAATTTGTCTTTGTGAACATTTTTCTTTCTTTTTTTGCTTTAACCATGGATGAAGTTGTGTCAAAAACATAGCACTTGTGATCCACTTTAAGCAAATATGTTAGCTCATACCATCTCCTTGGTGTATGAAGAAATATAAGAAATAAGCTTATTATCAAACATTTGTTACTGATGCTGTGGTTTTCAAAATAATGACCTGGTAAATATGTCCACAACCTAGTTCCACAAACCAGGGTGTTACTTTATTTGACAAAATGGACATTACTAATGTGATAAAGCTAAGCATTTTGAGGTGAGGAGATTATCCTGGCTTGTTCAAAGGGCCCAATGTAATCATAATTATTCATAAAAATTAAACGGTGAAGCAGTGCAGTCAAAGAAGGAGATGTGATGATGGAAACTGAGATCAGAGTGATGTGTTATGCAAAGACTAGGCTAGGAAGTCCTGGTTTTGAAGATAGAGAAATAGGTCCATGAGTTGAGCATTGTGGAGATCATCTAGCACCTGGACAAGGAAAGGAAACATCTTCTCCTCTGGAGCCCTCAGAAGGAAGGAACTTCTACTGACCCCTTAATTTTAGACCAATGAGATGTACCTCAGGCTTCTGACCTCCAAAACAGATAAGAAATATGTGTTTTTTTAAGCCACTAAATTGATGACTTATTGTGGCAACAATAGGAAACCAATATAGATTCTAAACACTGAATGAATTTAAAGTATTTGTGCCATCCATCTATGATATAAATGTAAATGTCTAAAAATAGTGGATTATTTAAATGAGTCATGTGAATTCATTGACCAATGTCATAAGAAAAAATTATTTAAAAAATTAAAAACTCACATATACATATATTCTCTCAATGCCATTAAATTATCTTAGAACATCGCCCCTCGTTTGGTAGCAATACTTTATTTCTTCCTTTAGATTAAAAATATAATAATAATAGAGAGATGCTTATTTCCATGTGCCAAAATGGTATGTCTACAATTGACTTTCAGAAAACTTTGAGCAATTTTAAAATTAGGTACAGTATATATCATTCCCATTCTTTGTTCTGTGTTTTAACTATGTCTAGAATATTTCAGAGAGACTCCATCTTATAATGGGAGCTAAGGCACTTGACTGCTAGCCAGAAGGCTGGCAGTTCAAACCCACCAGGTACTCCTCAGAGAGAAGGTCAGGCAATCTACTTCCATAGTGATACCATCTCGGAAACCCAAGGAGGAGTAGCTATCAGTTGGGTCTGACTTGACAACACTTAACAACAACCACAAATTTAGACAAAAAAAATCATTTTTATTTTCTCACTATATAAATTAATTTCTTACTATAGAAATAGGGATGAATAAGCAGTAAAAACGAAGTACAGTAGCAAACAAATTGATGTTAAGCAACATTGGAGGTAAAATGGATATTATTCTGAACCAAAGCTGTTCAGAGAAATAATAGAAGTTATTAAGTAAATATAGTTTGATATATAGATATTTGACATGTTCATGTTTTCAGCAATGTTTCTGGTAAGGGACCTGAGTTGCTTTAAATTTTTGTTGTGTTATTAGATTAACTAGTCAAAATACTTGAACAAGAAAGAAATTTAAAGGCATTAACCTGTTGTGAATCATGCTAACATAACTTGAAAATACAATTAATTCTCTACAGTTTAAGAATAACTGGACTTTTTTCTTTTCATTTAAAAGAATAATGAAGATATGGGAAAGCTACAAAATATTTTGAAAGCTTCACTCATGTCCCTGCTTTTGGTCAGAATGCAAACAAAACTGGAATATTCTGCATTGCATTTTCATGATCCCACCAAATTATTTCTGTGATTTTCATGAGTACAATGCTGGGATTCCAAGGCATTGAGGTAAAACCCACTAAACCACTGTGGTAGTTAAGTTGTGTGTCAACTTGGTTGGGCCTGGTTGAGTGACTGGGTAGCTGGATGTAGGTATTCCTCATGATGAGGTTGGTAATCAAATTCATGGTGAAATCTATTGAAGCAGCTGAGTAGCTGCCTTAGGGATGTGGTCTGCTTCCATTCTCTCAGAAGAAGCTTTGAGATGGGTCTCTGCAGCTTTGTGGCACGCTGGGACCTTGTTTGTAGCCCAGTGTTTATTCAGCAGCCTGCCATGTTTCCTGCCATCTTGAGACTGTCCCTGGGCTTTAACTATTGGTCCACCCTGTTGTATGATAACATTGGGACTGTGCCACTGTATTTATCGACCTTGGGTTTGTTAACCTCAGCCGCCAGCAGCTGCCTGAGTTTAAAAAAAAAAAAAAACTTCCGGCTTCAGTGGGCTGGGAGCAAGAGGCAGAGATAAAGCCCAAAGTCAAGGGGCTTTTACCAGGCCCTAGAACCGGCACTTTACACTCGGACTTCTAGCCTCCTAAATTGTAAGATGATAAATCCCTGTTTTGTTCAAACCATACATTTAAGGTATGTCTGTTAGAGTAGCACTAGAGAACCAACAACCAGTCTAGATCATGACTACATCAAAAAACAAACCTACAGCCATTGACTCCATTCTGACTCATAGTGACCCCCTCCAACCTTCTGGTTAGCAGTCAAATGCCTTAGGCACTGTTCCAATAAAGTTCCTTAAATCATGGTTAGTACCAAAAAAGAAAAATAGGAAGTAAAGCTGAGGTTGCTTATAACCAAACATATTTCATGCTGTTCAAGTTCTAATTGTCATATATCACTCACTAATTCACACTATACATATTTTATGTAATATACTAACTTTGCACATTATCTTTTTTTTTAGCTTTCCCAACATTGCCTTTTGCAGTTTGTGTAAAGTACTGACAGAGATTATTTATTTTTGTAAGTATCACTTTGTGTGACAAAGTATAATAAATATCTTTAATAGCTAAAAAAATATTTTTCAAATTTCATGTCTTATGCTTGAGCAATTATACTCATTTTAGGACTTCTTTCTGTGCTTAATATATATTTTGTTTGCTGTCAGAATTTTTAAAAGTCCAAATGGTCTCTCATCTCGCCTGTCACTTACCTAATATTTCATCACTGTAGGCTGGGCATAATTTATTTACTAAACTAGAAAAGCATATCTTGAGGCAGTGTGCCACCAAGAATTGTTAGAGTTTAAATGACAGAAATTATAAGAACTAGAAAGGCTACAAAAGTAAATGAGAGTTTCCATTATATGAACATATTAAACTGGCATGATTTCAAATCTCTTTGATGTTCAGCATTATTATCAACCACATCATTAATATGAAAGTTTCATTCAAAGTGACTGAATTACTATTTATAAACATGTATTTTTCATGAAATTTTAAGGAAAAACTATTGCTACACTGTTTAGTATCAAACAAATCTTTAACAAGAGAAGAACAAGGAATCTTCCCTATCATATATGTGTGTGTGTTTGTGTTCATAGTACTGGTGTAATCAGTATATAAAACAGTATCTCCCAAATCTCTAGCAAACTTCCTCAAGTAAAATGTAAAATTAAACAGTTTTATCCAAAATAAGCTGCAAACAAATTTCTACTAATAAACTGAAATAATCAGAAAATGAGGAAGAGTTTAGACTCAGATTAGGGATTAAATAAATATCTCTATACTGTTGAGCTTTATAAACTACTAAACTTTATTTTAATCTCTACTAATTCATCTATACATTTCTATATTTACTCAAATGATATGTATTCTAATATAATAAATTTCATAAAGATGATCTTTAGCTCAATTTATATTCATCCCACCTATTCAGTCCAATGTTTTTTTTTTTTTTTAATCAGGTTTGATATACTGTCTGTTATAACAAGTTTTGTATATAGATATTCATGTGATGTGAATGTTATTGACTTTATGCTATCAGCATGTGGTTTCACAAAACTAATTAACCTGAATTTACAGAGGTAGAAAAAAGTCTGATTTTTTTCTAGGCCTATTTGGTAATTTTATAAGCCTGTGTAGCCATGCTTATTTCCACAAAAACTTTGGTATTTAATATCAACTTATAAGTTAATATTTTCATGTCAAGTGTTATAAGCTAGAATGATCTCTTAATTATTGTGTCAAAGATTTGAAAGAGTCAACAACAGATGGACACAATTGTCTTCCTTTCTTTGTCATAAAAATGATGATGTGTATTACAGTTCTTGTGTACCTTTTCTACCTTCTGAGAGGGAGGTGGGCAGATGAATTTTATGTTTTGGAGGCACTAAAGAAGACATAGAGTACTGAACTTTACCTAGATTTGAACAGTTGTAGTAAATGAAGAGAATAGGTTTTCCTGCTTCAGGACAGGATACGTACATGCCGTGTATTAGAAGAAGAGACAATCTAACCCACAAGAAAAGACTGTAACTGACACCAATAAGATGCTCTGCAAACACATTTTCTATTGCTTTGTATAAAACCAGTTGTTGTCAAGTCGATTCTGACTAATGGCAAACCACGTGCTTCAGACTAGAACTGTGGTCCATAGAGTTTCAATGTAGATTACTAGGCCTTCCTTCAAAGGCACCTCTGGGTAGACTCAGTCAAGCTTTTCATTATTAGCCAAGCACTTAACCATTTGCCACACCAAGCTGACCTACTGGGTATGTTGTTGTTGTTGTTATGTGCCATCGAGTCACACCTGACTCATAGCAACTCCTCTTTGGGTTTCCGAGGCAGTATCACTACGGAAGTAGATTGCCCCATCTATTTTTTCCAACACTCCTTGCAGCTAGTCAGGTCCATGCTGAAGAATTACTTCCAATAAAATGGGCGAAGACATTATGTTTGCCACTTCTAGACCTAAACCAGACTATCTGTCATGAGATCTTCCATTCTTTCATTCTAACTAGTTTACATAGCCAGAACCAAGTAACTTGCAGATGTGTGTCATGGAACGGAAGAAGCTTGGGTGCTACAATTACGCTTGTAAGAGAGTTGTTTTTTTCTTAGTTCACTTCAAGTCAATTCCAATTCATGGTAAATCCATGTATGCAGAGTTTCAGAATCAGATCATCAGGTTTGTCTTCTGAGGTGTCTCTTCATGGGTTTAAACCCCTCTATCTTTATTCTGTCTCCACACTCATTCAATCTATATGCTGAGCAAATAATCCGAGAAGCTGGACTATATGAAGAAAAACATGGTATCAGGATTGGAGGAAGAATCATTAACA
>NW_006922354.1:35650-42737 GCF_000298275.1 Orycteropus afer afer
TTCTAGCTTCAATACAGAAATGGCAGCTAGAGTCCTTCTCACATTACTAAAATTTTCACCATCCTCTTCCATCTTTCTGAGCATTTAATTCTATCAATCCTACCTGGATAATCCATAATCACCTGATTTTAAGGTGAGCTGATGGTTGTTCTTTATTGTCAAATCTGTTTGGACTCATAGCCACCCTATGTACAACAAACCAAAATACTGCCTGGTCCTGAGTCATCTTCACAATCCTTCTGTTTGAGCCCATCATCCCAGCCACTGTGTCAATCCATCTTGTTCAAGGTTTTCCCCATTTTTTTGCTGACCATCTACTTTATAAAACATATATCTTTCTCCAAGGACTGGTCCCTCCTAATAACATGACCAAAGTACATGAGACAAAGTCTAGCATTCTCACTTCTAATAAGCATGGTGGTGGTACTTCTTCCAAGACAGAATTGTTCATTCTTCTGGCAGTCCGTGGTGTACCCAGTATTCTTCATTAACACAACGATTCAATAGAGCAATTCTTCTTTGGTCTTCTTTATTACTTGTCCAGGTTTCAAATGCATACAAGGCTATTAAAAACACCACGGATTGGGTCAAGCATACCTTACTCTTCTAAGTGACATCTTTGCTCTTTAACACTTTAAAGAGGCACATTTGCCCAGTGTAATATGTTGCTTGCAATATCGCTAATGCAATACACCATCTGCTTCCATGGACATTGATGTGGATCCAAGTAAAATGAAATTTTGATAACTTCAATCTTTCCTCCATTTATCATGATGTTGCTTTTTGCTTCATTTGTAAGATTTTTTTTTTTTTTGAGATGTAATCCATACTGAAAGCTGTACTTACAGATCTTCATTATTAAATACTTAAAGTCTTCTTTGCTTTCAGCAAGCAAGGTTGTGTCAGCTGCCTACTGCAAGATGTCCATGAGTGTTCTTCCAATCCTGATGCCATATTTTTCATCATATAGTTCATTTTCTTAGATTATTTGCTGAGCATACAGATTGAATAAATATGGTTAAAGGGTATAACCATGACATACACTTTTCCTTATTTTAAATCATTCAGTATCCCCTTGTTATGTTTGAACAACTGCCACCTGGTTTATGAACAGGTTTGTTATGAGCACAGTTAAGTGTTCTGTGATTCCCATTCTTTGCAATGTTATCCATAATTTTTCATGGTCCACACAGCCAAATGCCTTTGCATAGTCAATAAAACAATGGTAAGCATCTTTATGGTATTTTCTGCTTTTAGCCAAGATCCATCTGACAGGACCATATCACTCATTCCACATCCTCTTACTAATCTGGCTTGAATTTCTGTCAGTTCCCTATCAATGTACTGCTACATCCATTTTTGAAATATTTTCAGAATAATTTTGCTTGCATGTGATATTTTGTATAATTTCCATATTCTTTTGGGTCACTCTTCTTTGTAATAGGCACAAATACGAATCTCATCCAGTTAGTTAGCCAGGTAGCTGTCTTTTAAATTTCTTGGAAGCTAATTAGCATATTTAATTATATTTACAACATTACTTCCCCTTTGATCTTGTGAAGGTTAATTTTTTTGTGTCAAGTTGGATAAGTTACAGTGTTTGGTTAAATACTAGTCTAGTTGCTGTTATGAAGCCAATGATAGATAAATGATAAATTAGATAGATAGATAGATAGATAGATAGATAGATAGATAGATAGACAGATAGATGGTAGCTGTCATCAAATAGAACTCAACTTTTGCCACCCTACGTACAGTAGAATGAAAGTTACTTGGTCATAAGACCTTCAGGATCTTCTGGATCACCAACATATTTAAGTTCATCATTGTGGCAACTATGCTAATTTGTCTCACTACTGGTCTTCCTCATCTTAGCTAGTCTTCTACTTCACCAAACTTGAAGATCTCTTTCAGCAATGGATCCATTCTAATGAGCAGTCCAAAGGTAGTGAGTTGTAAGTGCTTAAAGCCATACGGTTCTTAAAGGCTAATTTTCAGAAGTAGAATTCCAGGCCTCTCTTTTTTATCTTAGTCCAGATGGTCCCCTGAAACATGTGTACCTTTCATGACCCTGAGTTTATTTGAAATCTGGTGACACAGCTTTTAACATCATAGCAACATGAAACCCACCACAATATGACCAACTGACAGACCATGAAGTAGTTATAGTTGATTAAATCAGTTGGCCTTAAGCAAGGCAGATTACCTTCTATAATGTGAGGATTCCTCAGCCAAACAGGTGAAGGCTTTAAGAAGCAAAAAGGAAGTTTCCCTGGGGTATATTATGCCTATATTCTAATGCCTATAAATAGATATGTTTCCATAATTCATTCTCCTCTTAACACTTCTCATAGTCTTCCTTTACATATTTTCATATGCAAGCCTTCATAAATGATCAGTATTTAGTCTGACTTACTGATTTTAGACTTACTAGCTCCCCAAAATCATGTGAGCTCATCCTTAAACTAAATAACAATCATATTATTCTGTTGTCTACTGTCTTTCCATATACAAGATGGCTGTATATTTTTAATGAAACTCACAAGATGCTCTGGTTTAGAACACTCAAGCCACCAATTTTCACAGAATATATCTGTCTAATTTCATTTCTTTCCATTTTTGCAGTGAGCAACAGGCAAATAAGAGAGGAGATACTGACAAAGTTAAAGAGGTAAAGAATTGAAGCACTCAGTCTTCTTCCCGCTCACTTTAAACATATTTGGAGTCAGCCTGTATTATGCAGGATCAGAGCAGTTAATGAATTTCCCATCTGTTTTTGTTTGTTAACTTACCAATTTGTCTACTATCTATTCATGTCCTTCAAACAGTAAAAATAATTTCTTGCTGGAGGCTACCGTGTGCTTTAATAATGCAGAGAATGATTTTGAGCTGTTTTCTATTCCCATTGTAATAATCCAGAAGGGTCTAGGTTGGCATCGGATTTCTCATTCATCCTTTTCCACTCAGAAAACCATTTAGCTTGAGGCAAATGGGACATACTCCCTTTCACATTGCTCACACTATTGAAGAAACAAAGGATGAAGGATCCTACAGGTTTGGTCTTCAATTCCCCAAATCCCATGATTACACTAGATTTTTTGTGTTTCCTCTTGGGAAAAAATTTGGTTTTACAGAGCAAAGCTATCTCAGATTTTGTAATAGTTACTAGCATTTCCTGATACAAGGATTTCAGTTTATAGGATGGAGTCTAACATATTCTCTGTGCATTCTTTACAACACTTTTTCAGTTCCTCTTCCAAAAACACAAAATAAAAATGTAAAATATTTGGTTATTTATCCATTGATAGATTGAAGCTCTCAATGATAGAAAAAAGTGTTCCTGAGAATTCTTTCCTCCTCCGCTTCAGGCACTGCTGATTAACTTCAATTACTGCTTATAATTTTACATTATGTCCTTTGTGGTCATAGTCATAGTTATCTTACCATGTTTTACAATATTACTAAGATCTCAGAGTATCTGGGTGGTGCAAATGGTAAAACACTGGACTATAAGCCAAAAAATTGTCTTTTTGAAGCTGCCCAGAAGTACATCAGAAGTCAGGTCTGGAGATATGCTTCTGAAAGGTCACATACTTGAAAATCCTATGGAGTAAATATACTCTGTACATATGGGGTCATGTGAATTGGAACTGACTTAATGGCAACTAACAGTGCTACCACCAACTAAGATCAGTGTGCCACTGATCTCGTTTATATTAACAATTTCAAATAAAGACTGAGCTTTTATATTATTTTCTTAGGGTAGTCAATGTTGTTATCCTTACTGATACTCAGGGTACAAAGGGACTAATAGTGTATTAAACCTATCAGATGTGGAATGAAAACTAAATATCATTCATGTGGACCCATTCCAGAAATCTTTGAGACAGAAATTCCTCACAGGATAAAAAGACTTCCAGATCAGTGAGCTCCAACAAAATTGGAATGGAAAAAGTGTCATCTGCTTTCCAGTTGAAGAAGTGTGGTATTTCAAATAAGTCAATTCCTAAGGTCATATTAGGAACAAAACATTGGCGCTCACATGGCAGATCCACAATTAGAAATGAGAATCAAGTTTATTGCTGGCAGGGAAACAGGGGTGTGGAGAAGACAAAAAGCAAATGGTAAAGAGAAGTAGAGGACTAGAAAATGAATACATTATCCATCATCAGAGAAAGGAGCCTGTGCAAAAGACAATTTGGAATTCCAGTGAGTATTCCAGCACTTTTGATCATTGCCATGTTTTGCAGTACTAGATTGGGTTACAAACCCTTGTGTGTGTGTATGTGTGTTTTCTTACAGTCTCAGGTCATTTGTGCATACATTTGGTTTATTCAAACTATCCGGTATAGAAAATCAAACAGAATTTTAATTTCATGATAATGCAAACAATGTTTATCTCGTAATATGGAACTTCAGCTTTCAAAGATATGTGGATGGTCATTTTTACGCCATTTGGAATTGAGGGGTGGGATATATATCTGATACTTGTCTAATTTAGATGGCTTTAGTTTATATTTAGAAATACAGCTATTAGGAAGGCTACCCTGGAAGATGATGTCAGGGAAATTATATCTATATCTATATCTATATCTATATCTATATCTGTCTATCTGCCTCTCTCTATATATACACACACACATACACACACTTCTTTCTCAAAGGATTTTCTTGCATTATTATGTGGAGAAATCCTGAGCTTGGGTATTTACTTGCATGAAATTGAACTTCCTACTGGCAACATATTCCAAACAAGCAAGAACTGTAGAAGGAAAAGGTGACATCAAAAATTTATTTTCAGATCCCTAAAAAATACATCTTTGTTATTTTCCTCAGTGACCACTTGTCTCAGTAGCATCTTGTTTCAATCTCTCTATGACAATATCCATATACCAATAAATGTTTTATCTTCTCTCACCAGCTATATTTCCAAACTAGGGTGATAATGTAACTCTAATGTGCTGTTTCGGCTATATATTACAGAAGTCAGAAATGGAAATAACTTTCTTGAGATTCTACTATATAGCCAGCATACTGATGCTGCCTTTGTATGAAGCCCATTTCTTCAGCCACTCTGTCAATCTATCTATTTGAAAGAGTTCTTATTTTGTGATTCCACTGCACCAAGCATGATGTCCTTCCGCAGGGATTGTTCCCTCCCGATTACATGTCCAAAGTAAATAAGACAAAGTCTCATTATTCCTTCTTTTTTTTTTTTTTTTATTAGGATTTGGGTGAAGATTTACAGAGAAAATTCACTTTTCATTATTCCTTCTTTTAAGGAGCATTCTGGCTATTCTTCTTCCAAAACACAAAGTTTTTTTTCTTCTGTAAGTGCATTTTGTTCTTGTTTTTAAGTGCTGTCAAATCAGTTTCGACTCATAGTGATCCTGTGCACAACAGAACGGAACCCTGCCTGGTCCTGTGTCATGTTCACAATGATCAATATGCCTGAGCCTGTTGTTTCAGCAACTGTGTCCAACAATCTTGTGAAAGGTCTTCCCCTTTCTGCTGATCCCCTACTTTGCCAAGCATGACTGGTCTCTCTTGATAACATGACCTAAGTATGAATGATGAAGTCTGGCCATTCTCACTTCTAAGGAACATTGCAGCTGTCCTTCTTCCAAGACAGATTAGTTAGTTCTTTCTGCTCAGGATATATTCAACAATCTTTGCCAACACCATAATTCAAATGTGTCAGTTCTTCTGAGATAGTTCTTATTCATTGTCCATTTTTCACATTCATTTGAGATTATTGAAAAGCCAATGGCTTGGGTCAGGCACGTCTTACTCTTTGAAGTAGTATCTTTGCTCTTTATTACTTCAAAGAGGTCTTCTGCAGCAGACTTGCCAAATGCAAAGTTTGCTTTCTTGACTGCTGCATCTCTAAGTACATTATATATTACATATTCTTTACAAACACTGTAACTCAAATATGTTAATTCTTCCTTAGTCCTTCTTTTTATATAGTCCAGTTATATATATGAAATCTTCTAGAATTCTCTTGTTGCTTAAAATTTCATTTTTAGGTCTTTAATTTTATGAATGTTCTTACATCTGTTTTTACTCCTTTATATTAATCTATTGTTGAAAGGTGGAATAATCTGTCTGTTCTTTCTGTGGTTTACTTACATACTTCTTTATTACTATATTTATGAAAAAAAAATTTTTTTTTGTTCTTATTCATTTATTCTGGGGCACATATACAAGAGATTCTGTGGCATATGTATTGAAAAGTAAAATCAGTGGCTATTAGATAAAGCACGTATCCAACTTTAATAAGCAATACTGAAATTGTTTTTCAATATGGTTATGCCAATTAATATTGTAGCCAGCAGGGTGTAAAAATTTCAACTATATGACCCACCTATCAAAAATCGACAAAGCAAGATTTTCCATTGTGTGGATTTCAAATTAATAATTCACTGTGTTTTCAATTATGCATTTCATGTCTGATGAGGTTGATTTTACTTAATCTTGCTTGTTGACCAGTCTTCTTCTATGAAATTTCTTCTTGTGTCTTTTATCCTTTTTTCTATTGAGTTATTTATATTTGTTTATGACATATAATTTTATTTTATATATTATTGGCATTTTTATAGCTATTAGTATTCTCCCCATTATATGATTTTCTAATATCTTCCTAAGTATCTTGATGAATATATGCTTTTCATTTTAGTTAAAGCTAATTTATAATTTCCTGTAGTTGTATAACTATTATTTCTTATACACAAAATCTTATTAACAAAACGGAAAAAGACATTTAAAATATTAGCATGTACTCAGAACATGTAATGGTTTTCCTTCATAATTAATTGCCTAATTCATCTAAAATTAATTTTTGTTTATGGTATAAGGTAGATATTATTTTTAAAAAATATTTTTATACTCCCCAAATATTATAACAGCCTTTATCTACCCTAGCCCATTGATACTCAGTGTTATCTATGTTATATTATGGATCCTCATTGATAGTATCCTATTTCTAAGTTAGAATCTCCAGATTGATAGAGTAATATAAGTTCAAATATTAAAATATAAAACATTAAAAATGTGATGCTGATTAGTAGATGGACACAGTGTTATA